>NW_020290664.1:38750-178465 GCF_003184585.1 Aspergillus saccharolyticus JOP 1030-1 | reverse complement strand
AATTTGGGCGAGGTGAGGTGATCAAGAAACCCAAGGCACCCAACGCACCCAAAGCACCCAAAGCACCCCAAACGACTCACCCCCCCCAAGAACTAAACTACTCCCAAGCCAAAACCAGGTCAAGCCCAAAAGACACACGCCAGACAAGCAAGCCACATATATCGACCAGCTCTGGCTATGATATCATTTTCTCACCTACCACCCCTGGTTCATGGTCCATAGTCCTTCACATTATCTGCCTTCTGTGTCAAGGGCTCCTTTAGCTGCACCAAACATGATCCTTTTTTTTCTCTTTTGCACAGCGAATTCTGTGAATTGAGACCACCTCAGAATGCCAGAGACGTCTCCTGAAGCAGATACGCATCTCGATTCACCACCAGAGACGACAGATTCGACTTCAACAGATCTTTGCCTCCGTGGCCCGGGGAGGGTCTACCCTCTGCGATCGATAGTCGTGCCGACACATCCCCTAGCACTTCCCTTCCGGTCTTCATCAACAAGCAGTTCACAACATGTTCCCAGCCTGTGCAACGAAAAACCCGAGTGGGAGGACCGGGATGGCTGCTGCGAGCAACCCTCCATTAGTCAGCCGAGCACCCCGCCCGAGCAACGTATCCCGTCATGTGACTCTCCTATACAACAATCACCACAATCTCCTTACCATCAGCATGTTCCACATCAACAACCGGACGGTGCGGGCTCAATAACCCCTACTAAGCAAGTCGACTATGCCTCGGGTGCGGAGGTTCGAGATGCGCTGAACCTCGAGACCCTCGGCTCCCTCACTCCCTTATCGCATCGCCAGTACGACGGCGTTGACTCCGATGAGGACAGTCTCGCTACCACAAGCACCTCCAAACACTCACAGGCGTGCGAAGATGAGCCAATACACAGACCCGGCGCTGTGCAATGTTTCGGGGCGTTGGTGGTGTTGGAACAAGTCGACGAGGGGACGTTAATGGTACAGCTGGCTAGCGAAAACTCCGAGGCGATCATTGGGCACTCCCCCCAGAATTTATTCACCTTGAACAGTTTCTCTGACCTGTTAAGGAACGATCAGGATGGCATCTTGAGGGATCATGTGCAACTAACCGAGGAAGAACAGTGGAGTCCCGCCGTCGACGGGCCGGAGATCTTCAAGTTAGCCATCAACGACCGACACGGACATCCCCAGCGATTTTGGTCGGCAGTCCATCGCAATCCCGCCCACTGGCATCTGATTATTTGCGAGTTCGAAAGTGAGATCGACCGTCTGAATCCGATCAACACCGCCGGACAGACCCTCCCGGCGAAGCCCACGGATATCTTAGGATTCGAACCGACACCCGACCAAATAGCGAGCAGCACCATGAAAATCAGTCAGCCGTTACGCCTGCTACGGAACAGGCGCAGGAAGCCTGGCGAAATGGCATCAATGGAGGTTCTCAATATCATCAGCAAGGTCCAGGATCAGCTGGGCAGGACGCAAGATCCGGATACGCTGCTCAACGTCTCGATCGGCTTAATCAAGGAGCTGACTGGGTATCATCGCGTCATGATATACCAATTTGACAGTGAGAACAATGGGAATGTTGTTGCCGAGCTGGCGGATCCGAGATTCACGAAGGATATCTTCAAAGGTCTGTCCTTTCCAGCTTCGGACATACCCAAGCAGGCACGCGATCTTTACAAGAAGAGCAAGGTCCGGCTGCTGTACAATCGCGATCATATCAGTTCCCCGCTTGTCTCGCGAGATTTTGAGCATGCCAAAGCTCCTCTGGACATGACTTACGCCTTCCTGCGGGCAATGTCGCCATACCATATCAAATACCTGGCTCAAATGTGTGTACGTTCTTCGATGTCGATTAGTATCAATGATCACGACGACCTCTGGGGCCTGATCATCTGTCATTCCTACGGGGATCACGGCATGCGAGTGCCCTTCCCAGTCATTCGATTGACCAGATTGATTGGAGACTCAGTCTACCAGAATATCAAACGCTTGTCCTGCATGTCCCACCTGGAAGCCAGCAGTCCCGCCAACCAGGCGACCGCAAGTGAGATCATGAAACAAGACGGCCCCACCTCGGAAGCGTTGCTCAAACTCTTCGATGCGGATTTTGCGGCTCTTTCGATCCGAGGACGAACGAGTATCCTCGGCCCGTGGACGGATTTCCAGGAGATCCTGGCTGTGGTCGAATATTTCCGCTCCCGCAGGCTGGGCTCTGTTGTGGCCTCGAACCATCTCAAGCGCGATTTCCCTGATTTGCACTTTCCTCCCGGCATCCATGCGGTCTCGAGTGTCATGTATGCGCCTCTCTCTCTACATCGGGAGAACTTCATTGTCTTTTTCCGGCGGACACAAATGCGGAACATTCGATGGGGTGGAAATCCATATGAAAAGCTACGGATGGAGCCGCGCCATGACTTTCGGGTCTGGCGGGAAACCGTCGTGGACCGATCTCGGGAGTGGACCACCTCGCAGACCGATAATGCCGCGGTGCTTGGCATGGTAGGCTCTCAAGTCTCGAGCGACTGGCAGACGGAGACGGAATCCTTGTCCGCCAGCCAACGCGCGCAGTCGGGCGATGAAATCCGCAACACCCTCAACACGATCTTGAAGAATTTGGGCGTGGTGCTCGGGGGATCCCTTGACCTGGAATTCCAAGACAGTGTCAGTCGATCTTATTCTGCATCCAAGTCTCTTCTCTATGTGATCAACGACCTGCTAGACATCACCAAGAAAGAGCAGGGGCAGACCCTCGTCAAGGATGAAGTATTCGATCTTTCTTCGTGCTTTCAGGAAGCCACCAGTATGTTCGAGACCGAGGCGCAGCGCAAGCAACTGTTCTACAAGGTCATCCATCAGCCGGGGATTCCCCAGGGCGTGCTAGGCGACGAGCGGCGCGTGCGTCAGGTGATCTCGAACCTCATCGCCAACGCCATTCAGCACACCTCTGAGGGAGGAGTCACCGTTGAAATGTGGCGAGACTCGATCAGTCCCGGCCCGAGGCGCGCCATCATCAATATCACCGTTACTGACACTGGGTGCGGCATGTCGTCGGAGACCTTGGATACGCTGTTCTGCGAGCTGGAGGAGATCTCGCTGGAGCGCCACAGCGGAGCAGAAGAGACTTGCACCGCGCTGGACCGGCCACAAGACCATGTTCTCGGGGTGGGACTGGCCCTGGTCTCTCGGATTGTGCGCAACTGCCACGGGCAGCTTGTGGTCCACTCCGAGGAGGGCAAAGGCAGTCGGTTTGCAATATCTTTGCAATTCGATACTGGGTAGTATACGCACCTGCCTGCTCGTCTTTACACGATATACCTTTTCGTTTTTTTCTCTCTAATTACCTCCGGCTCGCCATGGCTAGCGCATATGAATTGGCCCATGACGCGCCATTCCCCTGGATTCCGCAAAAGCAGCGGACCAGATTAGCGATCTTTCATCTGCATGAGACCAGAATGCCGGTCATGCTGCTCTGTATATATATATTCATCTCGTTGATTTTGGGCTCTCTTGGTTGTAGTATTACCCTCTGTCAGCGTTCGAGCCGGCCATCCTGGATGATTTATTTTCCTACTTCTAAGATCTTCCTTTGCCCGATTTGGGAATTTTCGGAGAATGAATGATGACGATTTCGATTACATTGACGATTAGTATATACATCGACGCAAACTGTCGACTGGTAATTCTTCCGGTGATACAATGAGACGCGTCTTCTTTTGTCCATCTAGGTAACAATACCTAATGTTCACGGTATTGATTCTAATAGACTATCCCAAATCATAGCTTCGGACCCATGATTGGCACATGATTTCGATGTTCTACCGTGGCTCGTGCTGCGGGATTATTCTTTGTTTTGTTTTATTGACACAATAAGCATTGTTCTGCGTCGAATCGGAACACCGCCGGACTGGTGAGACAACGTACTTGCCACATCTACCTGTGCGCGCTCCCGCACAATACAATCACATCATCATCTCACCAGCAGCTCGCGATAAGAAACCCGTCTCAGCACACTGCATTCTGCAACTGAGTTCATTTGCTTCCTCATTTTGCATTCTCTGTGAAAGCTTTCGTCACGAGATGAAATATAGGCGTCGGAACCTGAAATCTGAGTGGAGATGCGTATCTCTCAAGGTCAGTGGATGGGATCAGAAACAGGTACGACGCATGGCAATAGATCTCTACCCAGTTCGAGAAAAAGCCTCAGATGTGTTTCAAAATCAAATCACGCGCCAGAACTGACCGTGTCTCCCCACCAATCGATTCATCAATGCATTATCACATATGCCACGTGAGAGAGGTTGATAAGCACTAATCGCTTAGCTGCTCTCACGTACGCAAGTTGCAGCACTAAGTTAAACAAGACGGTCCGAGGTCCAAACCTCTCTGACTGAGCTACGATAACGGGACCAGAATATAAACGACGACATGCCGATTCAAATGCAGCACAGCACTGTCACAACCGCAGCTATCTCGAACCCACAATGACAACCCCCCAAGCCCATCCCATCCCATCCTTCGACATCGCAGCAGCTGACATCGCAAAAGAAGCTGAAGACCTAGTCAACTATCTCGAACAATCTGTTAATAAACTCATCGCTTCTGTTGGGAGCTCAGAACTCACCTTCGACACAGTAATCCGGCCGCTGGCCGCCATCGACAACGAGCTACGAGCTCGCGTGCAGTACATCGCGCTATTCAATGGTGTCTCTCCTTCCGCCCCTATCCGACAGGCCTCGTCGGCAGCAGACAGCCGGGTGATCCAGGCGCATCTGGCACTGTTCCAGCGGGACGACCTGTTTGCTCTCGTTGACGCGGTCCATGCCGATCCGCACCAGCACGCGTCCGTCGACGAAGAGGACCAGAAGCTACTCAACAGATTCCACCAACTGTTCGTGGAGAACGGCTTGAGACTGACTGGGGTGGATCGTGGGCGGTTCAACTGGATCACACGGCGCTTGGTCGATCTGCGGGTGGAATTCATGCAGAACCTCAGCGCTGATCCGGGATCTGCGTGCTTCAGCGAGGACGAACTTGCAGGGTTAACCGTCAACGGCTTCGACGCCGTCGAGGATGACATCACTGACCCGACGGTGAAACGGTACTCGGTTCCCCTGACAAAGCCGGTGGTGACGAGGATCCTCTCTCACTGTCGTGTGGCCCAAACCCGGAAGGAGGTGTTCCTCCTCAACCAAAACAGATACAAGCCGAACGTTGAAATCTTCCGGGAGATAGTGATCCTGCGCGACGAAGCCTCGCGGCTGCTGGGGTTCGAGTCCTTTGCACACCGGAAGCTCCAGCAACACCTCGTGAAATCCCCGGAGCAGGTAGAAGAGTGGTTGAAGGAGCTCCAGACTGCGTTGCAGCCCCTCGCGCAACGGGAGATCGAGCAGCTGCGGACTGTCTCAGGAGCTCACGCGATTCACCTCTGGGATCTGGACTTCTACCACAACCGCATCCTCCAGGAGCAGTACCAAGTGGACCACGAGCGCGTGGCGGAGTACTTTCCAGCCAAGGGCACCATCGAGCGCATGCTCGGTATTTTCGAGAATCTGTTCAGCGTGCAATTTGAGAAGCTCGACGTCGCAGGAAAACACACTTGGCACGCGGACGTGGATGCGTACGCAGTCTGGGAGGCCGACAAGTCGGCCTTTATCGGGTATCAATATGTGGATATCTACCCCCGGCCGGGGAAGTACAACCACGCGGCGAATTTCAATATCTATCCGGTGCAGACTCTTCCTTCCAACCCGTTCAAATATCGGGAGTACCTAACCGCAAAACAGGCATACCTCAACAGCGAGGGCAAAAGAACCCCCGTCGTAACAGCGCTGGTCTGCAATGTCTCGCGTGGAGAGCCGGCTCTCCTCCGCCACCAAGAAGTGATCACTATCTTCCATGAACTCGGACACGGTATGTTCCTTCATACTAAACCTCATTCCACAACTATGTGTAGTAGAGGAAACTAACCAGAGAAAAAGGAGTGCACGATCTCCTCGGCAAATCCAAATACGCTCTTTTCCACGGCCACCGCACCGTCGCGGACTTTGTCGAAGCGCCCAGTCAGCTCTTGGAGGCTTGGTGCTGGGTCCCGGACTGCCTGCGCCAGCTAAGCTGCCACTATAGTTATACACCATCACGGACGACTCCAGCTTCCGCCAACAACAACGAGCAGCCTCAATCACCACCACCACCACCAAGATCCCTCCCAGACACCCTCCTAACCTCCCTCCTCTCCACAAAACCCCTCAATCAAGCCCTCCTCACCCTCCGCCAAATCGCCCTCAGCACTTTCGACATGGCCGTCCACCACCCTTCCTCCCACGCCGCGCTTCAGAGCCTGAATATCCCCGCTACATACAACCGTCTTATCGAGGAGACCACCTTCCTCCGGGGTCCTAGTAGTCCTGTTGCCGCTCCCAATCCCGAGACCTCCACCTCTAATTCCCCCGAAGACGACTGCTACACCTACGGAACTGCCTACATCACCACCGCGCACTTTGTCTGGAGCCTGGAGGCAAATTATTATTCCTATCTATTGTGCGTGTGGGTCCCATCCCTTCCGTATCACTCAGTCCAACTATCCCAACGGGCAGTATCAGTCCGGGTAGTGCATAAGTGGACTTATCCCACGCATGCATCGAAGTACTCCGTACATAGGTCAAGCTAACGTGTGTCTGTCTGTGTTGGGGAATAGCACCCGCATGCTAGCAGCGGATCTCTGGACCTCGCATTTCCGAGCCGATCCGATGAGTCGGGCGGCTGGGTTGGCGTATCGACATGGCATCCTCGAGTTTGGGGGAAGTAGAGATGAGTGGGGTCTTCTTACAAGTTTTCTGGGGAGGGAGCCGGATATGAGAGCTTATTTGGGGGAGTTAGGGGTGGAGGGCGAGGGTGAAGAAGTGGGATGAGAAGGAAGGTGTTAGCAGAGTAACTCATTCATATGTCGGGTTTTCTAGGTCCCCCCCCCCTTGTTCGGGAATCCGGCTTCTTGTTTCGTGATGGGGGGTGGTTGGGCCTGACTAGGAGTTTACAGAGAGGAACAGATGGTCGGTATCGACGTCACTACTCGGAATTCAGAGCTAGGTGAGCAGAGATTGTCTTGCCCGGGATCATACGGGCTAATGGGCTATGAAAATAGATTATATAACGTAAGGTGTAACCGACAGAGCTGCCGATCAAGACATCAATCGACCAGCATGCAGTGAAGAGAAATTTGGGAGAAATCAGTAGCCCCGAGAAAAACTTCTGTGTGACAAAGCCAGACAGAAGGCCAAAAAGTGCACATCCAAAATTTTTTGTCAGCAAGATCCTAGGTACCCCGTCCATTTGGAAGATAGCAGAGACAGTCAGCACGGCAAGCATCGCGACTATCACGAGCACTATCCCATCTCCGAGCAATCCACTCACTCCTGCGAGCGCTTCCACCGTCCCAAACTCTCTGCCAGCGCCGTCTCCGTCGACGGACTCGGCGTGCTCGTGATGGTGACGTCCGTGCGCTGCAGCACCTGAATGCTATTATGATGAGCTTTGACCGGGCTGGTCAGGGCTATCTCGCCTTCCTCGAGCCGCGAGTAAGAACTCTCGGAGGTGCGCCACGCCTTGGCGACCTGCTGGCCCGTGGCCGGGGGCCGAAACTGCGGGTTCTGGATCGATGACTGTGTGCGGCTGCGACAATAGTCGCTGATGCGGAGCTTACGGCGGAGCCCGCTGTCCATGAGGAGCTTCGAGAGACAGGGCATGCTGAAGATGAAGAACCCACAAGCCATCTCGGCAAACGCCCAGAAGAGCAGCGGCGCAATCATGTACATCTGATCGGCTGTTTTGGCGAAAGAGACCGTGTGGGCGAGGCGAAAGCAGGCGGAAATAGGTGCGCTGTTCGCGAGTGGGAGGGTCAGTTAGCTGTGTCTAGATGATGTAGTCGGAGTTCAGTGGGTGGAATGTGGGGGATGTTTTACGAAGCCAGATGGAAGGAGGAGGCGTACAGAATACCAGCACCGAATATAACCGAAATACCCATCTTCTTCTGCCAGCTCATCTGCAGCCCCCAGATCATACTTTGTGGAAGAAGGAACATGGTGATGTCGGAGAAGACTTGCACGGCAGCCGAGCAAAGCATTACCTTCGGCAGGGAATAGCATTTGCTGGGAACGTAGAACTCCCAGATCGCTCGATGCGGGCGGCACTGCGCGTTCAGCAAGATGATGCACAGTAGCCCCCAGAGACACTGCAATGCGCAGACCGCCATACATACCCACCAGAAAGGAGTCTTGGCACCATCGACAGGCACGAAGATCCGACACCAGTCAAGCAGAATGGCAGACTTGATCAGGGGTAGGACGGCTGAATAGCAGCAGCCGTAGACCAGGATGAGCTAGGCCATATCAGCTGCAATGCCAGAAGGTCGGAAACTCGATTGCCCTTACATATAGAGGTCTGACAAGATCGCCCATGTGAAGATTCCATTGATGAACGAAGTAACCCGGAATGTGGATCATCTCGTAGCCGGCATAGGCGGTTCCCCAGTAAGAACCCTGATATGATGAGCATTGACGGCATGCAGATCGGAAAGGCGACACATACGAAGGCACCAACCATCAGGACTAAAGAAATGAGAGACTATCAGTTAGAGCTGCACATGTCGAGCAAAATGGGTTCATAGCCACCAACCATCCTCGAGACGAATAGAACGATCCAACCACACACGCACATGGATGCGAAAAAAAACGCACAGTGTGGCAATGATCGTGCAAACAGTGATGATGCCCCAAGCCATGTTGTTGTGGTTCGGAGGATTGTCAAAGTTAGGGATGACGCCTTCTGGGGCCGCAAGGGCCGGCTGGGCAAGCAGCGTGGCCAACTCGCTGGTAGACATTGTGAGGGGTGACCCTCCGTCCCTCACGGTGGGCTACATCGAATTATAAGTTGTTTGTCGAGTGTGACAGGTCGAAAGGGGGTTCAGTGATGAAGTACGATCGGGGCCAAACCACATGGCTCTGTGTCTCACACTGCCCGGTGATTGACATCTATCAAGTAGAATCAGAATTTCTGACGGATTGCATTTGCGTATCTGCGTTCGGCTTGCTCTCCACTCACGGCCCGTTCGCCAGATGACAGGAAGACATCCGCACCAACCGTCGTCGAAAGGTGGAGAATGGTGAAGGA
Organism: Aspergillus saccharolyticus JOP 1030-1; assembly: GCF_003184585.1. NCBI lineage: Eukaryota > Fungi > Ascomycota > Eurotiomycetes > Eurotiales > Aspergillaceae > Aspergillus > Aspergillus saccharolyticus. Next base: position 169,311 of record NW_020290664.1, on the reverse strand, counting down.
CCTCCTTATCAACGGCCCTCAATTCTTGACAGCCGTATTTTACGATGATTGAGCCCACCACGGTGCCACTGCGGTTCCACTACCACATTGGCTGTGCCGATCCCTGTCGCGGACGCACTTAGGGTTTACGCCCAACTGCAGGACGGGATACCTTTTCCAAGTGATGGGCATCGCACCCGCCCAAAACACGGGCAAATGGCCCAATCCAAGCGCATTGGGCTCGGGCAGTCGAACAAAGTCCATTGTGATGGTTCGGCTATCCATGATTCATTGGTGGGTTGGGCATTCATTGAATTCCGCTGGATGGATGGATGGGCTGTCGGCAGTAATGCAAGGGTGACCGATGATCACCAATCCTTATTCCTTTCCCCACCTCAACGCCAAGTGATTAGCAGCAACAGATCGTCTCGACGATTCCTTTGAAAACAGCTGCACTTCGAACAATCACATTCGAATCTCCAACCAGAGGCAACAATGGCCCCTTTCAGGACTGGTAGAGATAGTATTGTAAGCGGACGGTCTGTGCGTAGGAAGATGGAACCATTCCTCCCAGGCGGTTCGTCGCGGCGATCTCGGAGCTAGCCTACTTATAGGCGTCGCTATCCCACTGCTGAACCTCAATCGCGAGACCCTGGTTTTTCGAAGCTGGTTGCGACCGGTGAGTCTTCTTCGTGGCCGTTGAGCATTGTACTTGTAGCACGCGACTGAAATAGGAATTCCTAGTGTCTCAAATGAATCATGGGCCCGTAAGGGTGGAAGAGCACTCCTGCGCGGGCGGACCTGCGCAAGATGATGGCCGAACAACCGTTGCCTGCTCTGGAACCCGACCTCATCGACCCTGTGACAATGGCTGACGACGAACCCACGGTTCGGGTGCGCTCTGTGCTCGACCAGCTCAACAAGGCCCTGTCCAGCCAGAACATGGAGACACTCCAGACTGTTTCTATGCCAGCCAAGCGTACTGGAAGGACCAATTGGCGCTGACATACCACCTTCGCACCTTCAACACGCCGAGTGTGATTGCTGCTGCGCTCTTGGAGACTGCTCCCCCGCGCGGACTGGGAGAGGTGTCTGTAGACGGGGCTGCGGTCTTTATCCCTGCGACACCCACCCTGGTTAGTTGGTTCCTAGTTAATCCTGCGTCGAAATGCTTACCGACATCAACACCTAGCAACTCATCGACTGCGGAATCACTTCTCGCACGAGCTCCCCGGCGGCGACAGGCAAAGGCAAGGTAGTCCTCCTGCCAATGCAGACTACGGACAAGACAATCGTGTGAAAGATCTGGGTCCTGAGTACCATTTTAGAGGGCTTGGATCTTCACCCAGAAGATCAGGGACTGTTACAGGGAGCGAGCAAAGAATATCATGATTCGGCCAGGTTCGAAACCGATGTGTTCATCATCGGAGGTGGAAACGCGTGAGTGCAAAGAGAGAGAAAGAGAGAAAGAAAGAAAGAAAGAAAGTGACTGACAGAGCTTGTGGCTAATGGAAGGTGTGAATGGCAGAGCTACCGCGTTGGCGGCGCGGCTGAAGGCACTTGGGGTGGAGAGAGTGTCATGGCCGAGCGCAACCCCCGCGTGGGTGACAATTGGGCTCATCGCTACGACTGCATGCGCTTCCACGTTCCCACCTCCTTCTGTGACTTTCCATTTATGCGTGAGTCTCCTATCTTCAGAATCACACCAGCTCATCCGTCCTGACAAGACGTCTTCGACTTGACCTACTAGCATACGGCCCTGACCTCCGGTCCCCCCATCTGCTCTCGCGCGACGATTTGGCCGAGCAGGTCAAACGATATGTTGCGACTTTCCAGCTCAACATCATCACGTCGGCGCACATCCAGCCAACCCACTACGACCAGACGACCCAGCAATGGCAGATCAAGCTCCAAACTCCCAGCGGCCAAAAGCCAGCCGTCGCGAAGCACCTCGTCCTCGCTTCAGGCATCGCATCCCAACAGCGCTACGTACCGTCCCTCCCCAATCAAGAAACCTACCAAGGCATCAACATCCACTCAACTCAATACCAAAATGCCAGGAAGCTCGTCGATCAGGCCGCTAAGGTAAGCACGCAGCGAACCCAACCTCTACACCCCCCAAACAGGCTAACCCAAACCAACGCAGACCGTACTGATCATCGGCTCCGCAAACACAGCCTTCGATATCCTGGAGGACTGTCACGCCGCCGGCCTTCAAATCACGATGGTTGTGCGCTCACTCACCTACATCGTCCCGATCGAATACCTCCTCGACAAGCGCAGCCTGGGCGCCTACGACTTTGGCGTCGAAGCCGCCGACCGGCTCTTCCTCTCCCTGCCCAGCGTGATTGACAGCCAGCTGGGTGACGGCTTGATGAAACTCTTCTCATCGCAGGAGTCCTACCGCTACGATGCCCTCGCCGCGACCGGCTTCCCAGTCCGCGACAGCTCCCACCGCGAATCGGTCCTCATGCACAACCTCCTCGAGCGGGCGGGCGGCCACTACGTCGACATTGGTGGAACCAAGCTGCTCAGCAAGGGGAAAGCCGGCGTCAAGGCGAATGTTGAACCGACCGGCTACACGGCAACCGGCCTGCAATTCTCAGACGGCAGTACGTTGGACGCTGACGCGGTGGTTTGGTGTACTGGATTCGCAGATCGACATGTTCGTGATACCACGGCGTCTATCCTCGGTGGTGGTGCTGCTACTGCTCCATCGTCAAATTTGTCAGACGTAGATAAAAACAACACAGATGCTACAGCCGGTACTACTCCCATCCTCGGCCCCGACGAGATTGCTGCCCGCGTCGACGCAACCTGGGGCGTAGATGCAGAGGGAGAAATCCGCGGCATGTGGAAGCGCCATCGGCTGCTCGACAACTTCTGGATCATGGGTGGATTCACGCAGCAGCATCGCTGGCATTCGCGCACGCTGGCGGTGCAGATCAAGGCCGCCTTGGAGGGTGTTTTACCGCTTGCGTATCGAGATACTCCGCGTGTCTAGAGCGTTGCACTTGTGGGGGTTGGGGGGGGAAGGGGAGGTTGTGTTCGTGGAAGGGAAGCTTCTTGCACATATTTCTTCAAGTTGGGCTGGCTGTTTGATTGTGAACTGTACGGGGAGCGCGAAGGTATGGTATATCCTTGGCGCTTCTTAGCTTTGTTAATCTTGATGCCAACACGTGCGGATAAGTATATTCGTATCTGCTTTTTGGAAGATTGTTGGAGCTCGCGTGATGCTATTCAATTGCAGCTCATTTGTTTGCCAGAAATTAGTGCTGTGTCTGAACAATTTCCCCCGTGAGGTGCTTTGTCCGTTCACGAAAAAGCACAAATACTACCTCTTGGGGTGGAGCTCGTTATATTTGATGCGGCGGGCAATTTTGGGCGGCGCATCTGAGTTGACAAGTCTGTGTGCACTACAGAAGATCAATAACAAAATCTTACACTATAACGAGGCTGATTACATCACGGTTGAAGGTGGCTAGTATTGCAGATTGAATATTCGACGCGTGATTGAGGAAACGTGCTCTCCGCGACACCTGTACTCTATTGGTACAGAGGTCCTTCTATCAGTTCCAAATCATACTCCCGCCTAGCAAATTCCAAATCTCCCATGGTATATATGTTTAGATCGTATCCGGCGCCCAAACACGCCTGAGACTGTGGCTAGATAATTGTTATGAATGTCGTCCATCTAAGATCACCAGGACCTTATCAGACCTCGTCTAATCCAAATACTTCTTCATGAGGTTGTGGGCCAGTTCCACACCGGCACTATTTCCCGTCAGTATGGATCCACATAGCAGAGACAGGGGACATACAAAGTCGCAGCGTTGGCTGGAACTGCACGAGCCAGGGCCGGACCGAATCCGGGGAAGAATGCCTTGAAGCCGCCGTTGGCATAGACACTGCGGATAGTCCCGCTGATCGTAGGCCGACCGGGGGCGCTCTGCAGGCGGGATTTGACAGTGTCCACAGGGAAGACAGGAATCCACATGGCGATTCCAGCCGCTCCACCGGCTGCCAGCACAGCGGTCATCGACAACTCACCCGTGACGCGACCGTGCTCGTCCTTGGGCGTCAACGTCCGCTTGATGTACTCGTAAGCAGCGAAGTACGCGGCCGAGCCGGGTCCGTCACGAGCCAGCGTCATCGCGCTACCCCGGAAGACACTGCGAATGCCTCCTTCTTTGTATAATTGGCGCACCACGTCCAGACCGCCTGAGTACTTAGGCTTCTGACCGGGCGGGGGCGGGTTCTGGCCCTGAATCTGCAGGAGCACCTTGACGCGCTCGAAGGGTGCTGTGATGAGAGTCATTGGAATGGCTGAGAAAAAACCTGCAGCGGAGATGTGGCCGATGGTGTATTGTGGGGTGTTGTGCTTCACCTCGACGGTGGACATTTTGCTGACCAGCGTTTTTCCCACGTCGTAACCCTGCGATGGTCAGATGATGGCTTGAGGTGTCTTGTAGCAAAGAGGACATACCCAGAAACTGACGGCGACTGATCCAGGACCCATGTTTAGCGGGTGCACTCAACATTAAGGGTTTGGAGGACTTACACATTGGCGTTACTCCCACCAGAGGAGCTGAAACACCGGCATACAGGCCCTGAAGCAAAGTTAGCGTCAGCTCCCACCACTGAACGCAGACTTCCCACTTACGCGAGCCAAGCCTTCCCGTGCCACCGTCTTCCTGACCACATCTATCGCACCTGCATAGACGCCTCGTTCTGCTGTTTGCAAGCGCACCTTGACCAAGTCGAAGGGATGCCCGACAACGACGGCGCACACACCACCCACACCGCCCGCTACGAGGGAGCGAATCTGTGCGATGGTTTGGTTTACAGCCTTGGTTTCCGTGACGGTTGAAACCTGCTCTGGAAGCGGGGGAGAGGGCGACGTGGATGTGGTCGACATGGTTGCGGGGAATACGCTCCGAGGCGTAGATTTGAGTCTGCGGATGGGGAGAGGGTGGTAAGGGGAGCGAAAAGAAGAGGGAGATCGCTTGGTGAGCAGAAAGCAGACAGAGGGGTATCAGAAGAGGACGGGTGCAGTGATCTTGAGTAGAAAAAAGAGGAGAAGAAGACAGAGAGTCAATCTATAAGCGGATTTTCGGTTGATCGATCGGTCGGTACTCCGGAGTAACCAAGCTACCTACTCTCTACTCTGGGGATTGTGACCAGGCCGCGGGGAGCTGCGAACCTCGGCTCGGCTTGCGGATTAATGGTGGCTCCGATGACAGGCGGTCTGTCACGGCCTTCCTTTCCGAGGCTTGTGGATGGAGTGAGAGAAGGAGGACTCGGGCATCGTCATCCATGCCATTGCTCGTCATCGCTGCCCGATAAATATCAGAACATGTTCCCTTCCAACATCTTTCTTCTCCCCGTGGTCAATGGCATCGGGTGAGCGGAAGTCTGCTGTGGTCCTGACGATGATTATCTGTCCAAGGATCCAGCAACGGACGAGAGGAAGACTGGACTCCCTCACCTGACCACGCCAAGCCTTCACATGTTGCTTTGTGGCTAGTGTGGCTAGTGTAATAAATGTGGCTGGTATCTTTAGTCCCCCTGCACTGTAGTAGCCATTTAGTTACTTATAGATACGATTATGCCCAATCAGCAAGGCATCAATCTAAAGTACGCGCAATGAGATGCCATGCAGAGTCAAAGCTGCTACGGCGGACGATTGCGGCCATCGGGCAAATGAGTTTTCACTTGGTGTTCTGCCGGCAGAATCAATTCATCTCCTAGCTAGGCTATTTAAGCGAGTATTTTGTACATAAAGCTTTTAGACTTGCTTAGCTTTACCTTACAGCTACTAGTCCTAAGCACTATGGAGAGATGCAAGTCTTACCCAGAGTGCTATATGTTATGGGACCAAGGCCCTGATATAGAGCTCAGCTTCAGGCACCAGTTGGTACCTGAGGCCTTGTATATGTCACGGTGCAACCCCAGAAGACCTACCCGCCCTGTTCGACCTAACCGATCTGTTTGACCCTGCTTAACTCTTCCTACCCCTTGACTGCCCTGCACGTGATCCACAACCTCCTTAATCTTATTCCCACTCCTGATTCTGCTTGTAGCTCTTCGAGCTATGTCTTATCTATGAATCTGAGAATAGCTTGACTGAGTAGCTAGAAGATAGAATCTAGAAGACTTATATTAAGAGATCTCTAGCCAGAACTGCTAGTCCTACCATCTCGCCTGTGATTAAGCCAGCCAGCCAGCCTGTATCTTGATACTACGTAGCTTCTATCTATAGGACTAGTAGTCAGATAAGATATTAGCTATTCTATAGCTCTCTATAATACTTAATATCTCTAAAGAGTTTACTTAGTATATAAATAAATATTCTGAATAATAATATAACTATTATAACTAAATCTATATCTTTACTATAAAGATAGATTAAGACTACTTCTATCTCTAATAGATAGTACAGTGTTATGGGACCAAGGCCCTGATATAGAGCTCAGCTTCAGGCACCAGTTGGTACCTGAGGCCTCGAACACTATACACTAAACTAGCGCTAGCTTAGCACACACTCCCAAAAGAATTTCGCACGAACTGATGAAATAGCTCTTCAGCTATTTCTTCTTGTTCAAAGGCACGTTTTGATCAGCACGATCCATCCGTCCCGTAACACCTCCGAGCCTTGGTGTATCGCCCTAGGCGTAGCGGCCGTCTATAGCGACTTTCTGTATCCTCGTCTCCATTAATTGAACAACTATCTTCCACTAATCTAATCGTTCTTATCATAAGAGAATTTATAGGAATAATTAAGATAAACTATACTTTCTTACTGCAAGCTAATCTCTATATAATTCTTAGATCTAAATCATGCTGTTGCTCCACAACAACGATAGGCTGCTATATAGTAATACGACAAATGAGCTTATTTTTCTAAATTAGGAATTAGTATACTTGTGCTGTAGGTCTTGTCAATTACCGCAGGTAGAACCACTTATACCGCAGGTCTTATACACAACTCTCACGTTAAAGTCTTAGCGCCACAGTAATTGGCCGATAAGGTGTCCGCAGCAGAACTAGCAATCACCTAAGCTATGGCAGTCAGAGTGAATGTAGATTGGAGACATGAGTAAGAAAAAGAAATTTTATAGATTTATAGTATTTATATACTTGCAGTCCTAATCGAAATTATGTGACCTTGCTAAAACGAGGCGTTACACGCACAACGCCGATACCATCCCTCCCCGCCACCACATTCTCCCACCCCTTGTGTTACGAATTGACATATTCTTCATGTTAGTCTCGACTTGCCCGCCATTCTGCTGGCAGCCAATGCAGCCAATAATCCAAACTGGGACGAGACTCCGTTGATGCGGTGGGTCGAGTTAAGGTTTTTCACCACCACAAACTGGTAGCAAGTGGCACTACCCTGGCGAGAAGCAATGACCGACCAAGCAAGAAACAGTTCCCATATCTATAGTACGATTAGTTGTCATGCATGTCTTCTAGCAGTCTCAAAAACATACCCTAAACCATCGCTGACCATACGTGGCCTTGATTGTCTCGGCGTTCCCACTCCAGTTCCGATACCACCTCCACAGAGTTCCCGAGTAGTGCACCCCAACGGTATCGATACTGTTATTAAGACTGGTTAATCCCCATGCCACACCAATGGTTGAGTCAGGCACCGAGAGCACACTCACCTTTTGATCTCGAATCCGGCCCGCTCCATAGCCAGGACGTAATACCACAACGGGGTCGAGGCATCGGCGCCGCGGAAAATGTACTTGTTCAGATACAGGCCCCAAATGAGATCCTCATACTGCCACGCCTGCCGCAGACCCGAGAGCTGAACATACATGGCCCCATCATCCTTAAGCAGATCGTAACACTGACGGAAGAAGGTAGATAGCTTGCGAATACCGACGTGCTCGCCCATTTCGATCTGGGTGATTTTGTCGTACTGGGTCCGGGGAATATCGCGATAGTCCATGCAAAGAATCCGACTCTGTGCCTCGGGAACCCCGGCTGTCCGAAGTGCCTCATTCCCCCAAGCCGTCTGATGCTGCGCAATGGTGAGACCAGTAACTTTGGCTCCGTAGTTGAGACTCGCAAACTTGGCTAGGGTTCCCCAGCCACAACCGATATCGAGCATCGTCTCCCCCTCCTTGAGACAGAGCTTCTCACAGACAATCGCCATTTTATTATCCTGCATTTCCTCCAGGGTTTCCTCTCGGTCTGGATCGGAGATGATCCCCGAAGTGTAGACCATCCGGGGACCGAGGAACCAGGCGTAGTGATCATTCCCGCGGTCGTAGTTAGGCCGAATTTGTTCCTCATCCTGCGACTTGGTGTGGAAGAGGACGTCCCGGGCAAAGGTCAGGAGGATATACTTAAATAGCTCCCAGGTAAACCGAAAGTTGGCCCAGTCGTGGCGGTACTCCATGATATCTAGACAATCGCCGTTGAAATCGACCTCACCGTCGAGATACATCTCGCAGAAGGTTTGCAGGGGCACTTTGTTCCGACCGTGCCATTTGGCACGATCCGCTTCCTTCTTAAAGGTGACATATTGTTCGATGGGCCGACAGGGTAACTTGACTTTGGTGTTGGTAGGAGGGCTGCAGCTCGAGGTATAGGTCCAGAAGGCAATAAGAATCGGAAATAGAGTGACCAGACCAAGGCACACTCCGGTCTTCATACCTCCACCGATAGTCCATGTCAGGAGCGCGGGGATTCCCACTAGAGCACTGATCAACCAGAGATTGGAGAAGGATTCATTGCCAGGTCCGTCGACAGGTAGCGACGGGTTGTGAAGGGTTGGGGACTAATCATGCGTCTATTAGCATGCATCCTTATGGGTGGTGATTGAGAAGACTGACCGTGGTTAGGGCAACTCCACCGTCGTGGTCGTCGGCGGCGAAGGCCGATGGCTGGGGTGGTGGAGTGGGGATATACTCGATGTCGTTGGGAAGATTGACATTCTTTGGAGCAGGAGGAGACATCTTATCTAGGTATCCGAGAGATTGGGATTCGGACAGATTGAGACAGGGTGAATGGAGGAAGACATTTGTTATTTTGTTGTTTTGGTGCTTTCGTGTTTTGGTTTTTCCGCCTTCGTGGTCCGCGGGTCCCGAGCCAAGGGGGTTTCCTGGCTGGAGGCTGTAACGTTAAAATCAAGATATTAAATAAGCTGGCTGACCTTTGCTCCCCAACCAGCCCGGCTAGCTCAATTGGCAGAGTGTGAGACTCTTGATCAAACCTCTCACTAGAACCTTGGGCACCCATACTTTTCTGTCAGGAGCAGAAACATTCCCAATGACATCTAACTCATCGAACACGTTCAGGACAGCTAGGTCACATCTTACAGGACCCAGCCAGTAAGATACACTGGAGAATAGCTTCTCCTTCCTTCACCGCGACCGTCTCCCACCACGGCGGTAGACGAACATTAGAATAAGAGAGAGACGTTCAATCCTGGAGAAATCTACACCGGCAGATGCACTATCGCGATTGGGTGAAAGATAACAGATAATTTCTCAGATTCTTTGACTCAATAAACCAATATAATCTAAATTTAACTATCTATCTTTTCTTTACTATGAATAGCTCTTATATAATTCTCTAACTTTAGAATATTTTTTTAAAGTTTTAAAGAGAAATAATATATATTATCTTTCTTAAAACCCAGTATCTTAAAGACTGCTATACAGGCTATTATATGATTAGGAGATCTAAAGTTGATTATATGATTATAAAATAGAATAAGTTAATTCTATCTAGTTATTATATATAAATAGAAATTAAGAAGACTATATACTTATAATTTAGTATCTCTATGTGATAGGATCTACTTGTCAGGGTAGAAGGCCTGTCGACTAGGTAAGGAATCAACCACTAAAACACCATGGATTCGTCTAGTAATGACAAAGGTAGCCTATATCCACGAAATAGACTGATCCTTGAGGGATCAGTAGCCTCCTACAGAGGAATCAGCATCTTATAGGTGTCGGGAAGGTGCGGGTTCGCCATCAATGACCTCACGACCAGTACATGAGGGGTATGTGGCCAAACCACAGGCGATTCGCCACAGCTACGGGGATTACCCATGACATAGATCTATTTATTCTATTATTCTAGTAATTCTCTTCTTTGTTCTATTCTATTTATATATCTAGTTAGACTCTGTCTAGAGCTTTTATTAAGCTATTTCTAATATTATAGAATAGATAGATTATACTAATTAGAATATACCTTAGTGTTGGCCGTCCGTAGGAGGTCGCTATTCAACGAAGGCTATTCATGGGTCAAAGATGGTTGTTCATTAAGTCTATCTATCCGCGCTGAGATATAGGGACAAGCAAGGACGGGAAGTCGGCTAATGAGGAAATGGCGACACTTAGAATAAGAAGAAATAGCTGAAGAGCTATTTTATTAGTTTATATAGAATTCTTTTTAGTGTATATACTAAGCTAGCACTAGTTTAGTGTATAGTATACGAGGCCTCAGGTATCAACTGGTGCCTGAAGCTGAGCTCTATAGCAGGGCCTTGGTCCTATAACAATATATAATAGAAGAGAATAACTCTATATAATCTATTTATTCTCATTTTGGAAGCGGTAAGATAAGCGGTAACAGGACTTGGTAGAAAACTCCATTCGCCCGATGGCCGCAATCGTCCGCAGTAAAGCTGCCCATTCATGCGTATGCAGTGCCCCTTTTCTCTGTCCAACCACGCCGCAATCTAACCTCCTCATTGCAGGGGTTCATCGTCTTGTGCTTATGGGGCCCCAAATCATTTCTCCTTGGCGACGGAGATGAATTCTTCAGAGATCGGTATAATACAGATCAATTATGCGTCCGCTGCGAATCGTCTTGCAAGGTAGCCAGAGTTCAGGGGAGATGACTGCTCCGGCAGATCGACTCTGCAGATCCATGACAGGTTCTTTTCAGCCGTTCGAGACTCGCGGCTCGGCAGCATACAGATCGCACGAACCGGTTCGAACTCTTGCTTTTGTCTGCACCATTGCATCATAGATCCTCAATTGCCCCGATCGCGTGGTTGACAACTTGACTGTCGAAGGCCATCGGTCGATCACCCACTCTTCTGCGATGCTTCTGAGTTCTCTCGCTCTGCGATACATCCAGTGTTGGTTGCCTTCTGCTGCCTCGACCGGTTGGATGTTATATGTCAAAATGCATTTGAAAGCAGAGCATATAAAACCACGGGAAAGATTTCTCTCACGAGCCAAGGAGGCTGCCAGCCCCTTGCACCAGAGATGGACCGATACACTAGCTTTATGGACTCAGCGTCGCTGCGCTCCGAGCCGTCGACTGTTGCGCTTGACACCTACCCGGCCTCACCGTCAGTCTTCCTTGCGTGAGATTATTGTATGAAGCGCTTGTATGTTCACCAGTGTGCAGACCCCCGGAGGCGCTCATCGCTGGCTTTCCGCATCCCCCGAGTCGAGCCCGCAACCATGAAGACCAGCCTCCGAACCTGACACCCAAGCCGTCCCTCAAGACCCTCCGTCGCAATTACATGATCCACGAGCTGCCTCTCCTCCATGAACCCAATCCTTACTACAATAATGACATCGACCAGCAACAGTTCCATCCTATCGAAGAACCAGGTCTTTCGTATGACCTGATTGCTCCTGCGCCGGCCGACGATGCCGCTCCTCTGCACAGCCTTGAGCGTCTCGCCGACCTGATGTTCTCCTCTGAGCACATGCTCTCCATTCTCAGTAATCCAAGCTATTTGGCGCGGTTCCGCGAGTTCCTGCTCGAGGAACGTCCGCGCTCGCTCTCACTCCTGACATACTACCTCACAGCCCGCAAGGCCCTCCTCGCCATCGACTACGCTAATGCTCTCGTGCGATCTGTCATCGATGCCCCTCCAGCCACAATCGCCACACCCGACCCCGTAGTTGGCCAAGTCGCCCACCCAGTGCTGCATCGGCGTGTCACTGAGGCCCTGGAGGCTCTCACCGCCGAAGAGCTTCCTGCGTTCATCACGGCCCGTTGTATCAGCCTAACCAGCCGCGTGGTTGAGGAGCGTGTGCGCGGGACTCTCCCGCCGAAGTTTCAGGGCGCGTCCGACGCGTTGGCAGAGGTGTTTTGTTTGACGGATCCGTCGAGACGGGATAATCCCATTATTTTCGCGTCAGAGGGTAGGTTTCCCTCCAACCATAGCTCTATCAGTGTCGATCCCTCGTTAAGGCTCCCTCACCAGAATTCCATCGCACGACCCAATACGGCATGGATTACGTGCTGGGACGCAACTGTCGGTTCCTGCAGGGACCAAAAACCAACCCCAACAGCGTGAGACGCATCCGTGAAGGAATTGAGGCCGGGAGACACCATTCAGAGCTGTTCCTGAACTAGTGAGTCGCTCACCATCCGCTCCATAAATGTTCGAATCTTACAAGTGTGAGGCAAGAATCACTAATGCCCGCAAAACAGCCGCCGCGATGGCTCCCCTTTCATGAACCTCCTCCAGTGCGCCCCCCTCTGCGACAGCCGAGGCACAGTACGGTACTTCATCGGCGCCCAGATCGACGTCTCCGGCCTAGCAATGGACGGTGCGCAAATGGAATCGCTGCGCGCCTTGCAGGCGAAGCAGCGTCGAGCGGAGGCCAGGGCAGCGGAGGACGCACGCGACGAGGACTCGATGGAGATCATCCAGCCCGACGAAGGGGTCGAAGAGGAAGGCGGGGTGCAAGTCCGCTTCGACGACGAGGACAAAAGGAAACCTCCCCTCACTTACCCCCAGTCTCACGAAACATTCAACCAAGAATTGGAGCAGATGATGGGGAAGAACGGCCACGCAAACCATCGTCGATCCGGAGATGACTTTGGGACCTTGAACGGCGGGAAGGTTGGCAGCACCGAAGACAACGACGACGATGATGATGACAACGAGCGTCCCAAAGACGAATTCCGGCAGTTGATCGAGTTGTTTAGTCCGCGGGAGTTAAACGTCACGCACGAGGTCGGCGGGACGCTCTTCCACCCTAGCGCGGTGTCGAGCGCGGCGGGCATGCTGGACCGCGGGAGCTGGCAGGCAATGAGTCGGACGTGGTCGATGGTCGAGGACGAGGCGATTCGAGACCGCGAGGTGAAAGAGTCGATGTGGCGAGGCTCGTTGACTGGGGTCTATGAAAATGTAGGCCCTTGCCCCCCACCCCCCCTCTCTTTACATTTTGTTCTTCTGCATGATGGCTGTAGGAAGGAATTCTTGGAACTGACACACAGCGTTGCAGTACCTCCTGGTGCGTCCATACCCATCGCTGCGCATCCTCTTCACCTCCCCCGCCCTCCAAATCCCAGGCATGCTGCAATCCTCTTTCCTGTCGCGGATCGGGAGTTCGTCGACCGTGCGCGAGGAATTGCTCGAGGCCCTGAAGGGTGGGCGGAGTGTCACCGCCCGCATCAAATGGGTCACTAGGTACAATACTCAGGGCCGCGATCGGTGGGTACATTGCACGCCTTTGTTGGCGAGTAATGGAGAGGTAGGAGTCTGGATGGTAGTGGTGGTAGATGATGAATGAGCCGCGTCCCACATTTTCTTTTCCTAGGATAAAGGAGCGAGCGGAAGAGGGGTGGGGGGTGTTTGGAGTAAACTTGTTTCGTCATTCGTGTTGGGAATCATGTAAAACTAATCGCATCGACTGTCTATAATATATAACCTTCCTACATTCCTGAGAACATTCAGCTTCGTCTTGAGAGTAAGCCCTCCGCTTCCTCCCCATCGTCCCGATCCGCCAGATTTTCGGCGACCGCCAAGCCCTCGGCACGGCCTCGTTCGGCGTTAATGATCCAGATCAGGGGGATCGGCAGCAGAATGAGGACGGCTACAAAGAAGAACCCGCTGCGCACTTGGCCTGTCTTGTCAATCAACATGCCCACGATGGCCGGGCCGATGAACGAGCTGCCCTTGTCCGTGGCCGCGTACAGGGCGTAGAAGGCGGCCTCGCTGCCGGGCGGAATCAACAACCCGAAGAACGACCGGCAGTACGAAGCCAACCCGCCACCCACAACACCGTGCACGACCGCCAGTGGATAGATCTCCCAGGGCTGCTGCAGCCCGATCACGCCCCAGCGCTTGATAAAGGGGAGGTAGGCCAGGAGGCCGTACAAGGGGATGAGCTCAAACAGCGCGAGACACAGCATGATGGTCTGGTGCGATTGCAGGCCCAGCCGGCGCGACACAATCGGCCACAAGAACGCGCCCGCCATGCCAGAAACCGTCGCGGTGATCGACAGGAGCGCGATCATGGTGGTGCTGAGGTGCAGCTCGGTGCGCGCGAACAGGATCGCCGTGCTGGACACTGTTGCCAGCGCGTCCGACAGCAGGAACCAGGCCACCAGAAACACGCGCATCTCGCGCAGGCGCACCGCCACCCGCGCTGTCTTCCACAATGACTTCCAGGCGAATCCCACGAGGCTCAGCCAGAGCCGCCATCGCGTGCGCGGCGACGCGCCCCCGCCGGTGTTGTTGCTGCTGCTCCGTGCGGCTGCTACCGCGCCGCCGGCCTCCTCTAGCGGCGGGCCGGGGCGCGTGCGCAGCCACCGCCGGCTGACCAGTGTAAACGCGCACCACCACAGACCCACCAAGAGCAACACGCAGCGCAGGGGCAGCGTGCCGGAGGATTTACCAATGGGGGTCTTGGAGAGTGTGAACAGCAAAAGGATGCTGAGGATCTGGACCAGGACTGCCGCACAATACCCCAGCCCAACTCCTTTGGAGGAGATGCGCGTTGACAGCTGCAGCTCGGGAGACGCGGCCTTCGTTGCGTGGGATCCGCCGGACTCGCCCTGGTCGTGATGGCGCGAGCGAGCGGAATGCGTCCGGAAGGTATCTTCATCTTCCTCTCCGTCGGGGTAAAGCTCGTGCAGCTCTTCGGGTGTCTTCTTGCTTGGTGCGGCAATGGATGGATCGTGTGCGACGAGGACGGGCAGGAACGAGTTGAGCACGACGAACGAGGACCCCAGACACACCACGCCTACCACCACCAGGAGCGCGCCAAGGACATAGACCGGCGGGGAGATGAACATGAACAGCATGCTGGTGACGGAACCGACGAAGCCGAACGTCATGAGGAGCGTTTTGCGGTTGCTCTCTAGCAGAGATGAAGTCTCATGGTCAGTGCTGATACGTGGAGAGGAATGGTTTGTGTCATACCGTAATCCGCCAGCGCACTGAACGAGATCAGAGTCAAGGCCTGCACAAGCACCGCCAGAGAGAAGGTGTACATGGCGAAGCTGGCGGTCGTGATCTCCAACCCCATCAACTGAACGACGCATTGTTCATTGTTATCGCCCGACGGAGCGTTGGGTCCGACGCATGGCTGATGACTGGATTGAAGCTGTCCACGTTCGCGGGCCAATTGTTCAAGGGTCAGAGGCAGGAACGATCCTGACACGAAGTTAGTTCGCGCTGGAATTGAGCAGTGCAGATGGAAAAGCAGAGACATACCGACACCACAGACGGCGAAGACCTCGGCGGCGATGCCGTAAGCATACCAGCCCCAGATCTCCTGCCGGCTGGTCGGGGTGGTATCTTCTCCAGCATACCGCGGCGAGCGTGAGGGAAATCCCTCCTCAGCAAGAGGATCAGGGGACTGGATTGATGCCATAGAGATACTTTTTGTAAAGAAGGAAAATTGACACGATGGGGGACTCCAGCGGTACCTGGTGAGAAGTCCGGTACTTCCGGAAAAGACGGTATGGGGATGAGTAAGCAGGCTGCATAAACTGCGTCATTGGACCTCGCCCTTATCGGCTGCGTCCAGCCCGCGGCTGTTGCTCTTTCCTATTCGGGCAGATAGCGATGCCGGCATCGTCAACTGGACTCCAGGCTCTCTTGTGCTCTTTCTGCACATCACAAGAAGTCGGCGGCCGACTTAGCATTTGCATCATCCCATCTTGATGACTTTTGAGTCGAAGAATTGTTTATTCTGCTTCTCGACATTGTGTTCACTGCCTGCTGAACCACGGAGAGTCAACAAAAAATCAATGTCATAACATTGTCTTCGTCCGATGACCCAAGCAAGTCAGAGAGATCCCACACGTTTGACGACGTGAACCATACATTAGGGACACCCAAGCTGTCACTACTTTGATGTGTCTCCCTTGTCGCGATAGGCGTTACGCAACCAGACTCTTCACCATCCGCTAACACATGAAAATCATAAGATGAGCTTGAAGATGTGATACTCCAGCCCACCACAGACCCTTATGCAGGCTGACGATTAAGAGCGCCTTGCGAGGCGGCTCCTGGAGGGAGCGATAACCATGCAACCCGCGGCTGACCGCAGCATCGGAAATCGGGCGGTCGATCTCGGAACTCGATCAAGGGCCGCGCATAGTACTGCCCCATTGCCACACGTGGTGTCACGCAGATTCCGTATCTTTGACTCTTTCACAGGATGGCTCGGGGCGCCGGTGGCGGGTGATATAGGCTTTGCTGTGTATGACAGGCTCCGACGGAGGCCGCCGCGGGGAAACAGACTAGGGAAAAGCCCTGTGAGTGTGTGGTTCCGAAGGGGCTCTAACCCTGGGGGCTCGGGGCTAGAGACCTGGGGCTGACGAGACTGATTGGGCATGTAGCACGAATGACTCCTATAGCCTTGGACTGAGCGGGTCTGTCGACTGGCGCTGGACATGACGATCACGAGCGGATAGGGCTCGGGATTCCCCCCTTCTCGGATCCGAGCTGTTCTCTCGCGCTTGGCAGGGAGTAAACGGTGCTTGTAGGTGCTTCAAAAGCGACCTCGACATCTATTGAGTCAGGGTCATTCCATTCACGAACCCCAAGCCCTCGACTGGACCTTACTTGCAAGCTTACCGTGCGATTCGCCAGCCCGAACTCTACTTTATGAGGGACGTGATGATAAGCTGGCCGGTCAATGCTCCCGACTAGTCGTGAAACATGACTATGTAACCTGCAACACCATGGTTACCTTGGGTGTTCTGCCTCGGTATATGTGCTGTTAAACCTAGACAGTAGTATTGAGATAGCAAAGACGGATGTACCGTGTCATACTGTTATTTCCCTCTTTCTAGGGATCTAGAGCCCCTACCAATGCTCGTGTTGTTCAATACCGTGCTGTTCAATATCTGTATAACTTCTTCTGTTTCCTTGAGCGAAATTATCATCACCAGCGTTGTCTTCATCTGTGGGTTGCTTAAGATGAATCAAGACAAGTCATCCCAGGTCACCAATGGTACCCTTCCCAAGAGTGTGAAGGTCCGAACGACTTGCAATGCTTGCCAGCAGGCCAAGATCCGATGCAGTCATGAGAAACCGTCCTGTTTGAGATGTCAAAAGCATAACTACAGCTGTATCTACAGCATTTCCAGACGATTGGGAAGGCCTGCCAAGAAGAAAGATATGACAACAAATGACGGCTCGTTCGACATGAATCAAAAGCATCCACGAGGCGTTTTGGACAAGAGATTCCGTGGCTACCCCAAGAAAACCACAAAGAAAGTGGTAGCAGAGCCGGTGTATGAGCTCAGTCGGGGTTTGACAAACTATAAGGATGTCGATGAGGACACACCGCTTGAGAGCAATCTCAGCGACAACCTCAAGAGTGTGATTACTGAGGATGCAAGTCTACATCAAGACTGCTTCATGGATCCCAATAGTATGAAACCCCCGTTCCTTCCCTCCTATTATGCCTCTTGCTTATAGTTTGAAACAAGTTCCCGACGGCGGCGACCTATCTCCCGACAACTGGTTGCAGGAATTCATGTCTAATCCTGTCGCTGATTCAGTGCAGGAACGTGATCTGTTAGACTCCTTGAGCCTTGGTACCACGAAGGTCGAGAGTGTTGTCAATGACAGGAGCCCGTCTCGAAGTTTTCTTAGTGCTGAATCTCAGGATCAAGCCCCCGATTGCTACAATTTTGGCTCGAGCAATTTCCCCAGCCACAGCCAATGTCCTGTCGATGGCGGCAATGGGCTTTCGGAGGGTCGGACGCCTGATGAAGCCTTGAAGACGGATACTTTCGTTTGGCTACAGCCGGCCACGACTCCAATGGAAAACCTCCCTGCTCGAGCACCCAAACATAACAGCGCTCACAACTACGTGCCTGAACACTTCAAGCCAACCGCCACTATGGATACCTGCCAATACCAGTGTCAATGCCACGAGCCGATTATACGCGAGTTGATCCAGGTCAACAACTTCGCTTCCCGTGCAGGACCTGCAGCTACTATTGACTCGATCTTAAACTGCCAACGCGTGCTACAGCAACTTTCGCACACCATTCTTCAATGCAATATATGCACTCGTACTTGGATCAACCTTCTCATGATGGTTGTTGTCAGCATTGATAGTCTAGTCACCGCGCTTGACGCCATCCTATCGCTCGACAGCGGTCTGGCAGAGCAATTGTTCGCCGGGTATCCCGGACCACTCCCTGCAGGTACCAGACCCGACAACGTCGCCAGCGCCAACTTCGCCAACGCAAACTATAGACGCTGCCGGGCAAATAGTCTCTATCTGAAGACCCACGTGGATGCTTGCCCATTGGTGATCGGAGGGTTTTGTGTCCCATTCGAGGACAAATTCCTTTTCATCACACAAATGCTGTACATCCGACTATCGGAGTTGCAGATGACTGTGCGTCGTATTCGATTATGCACGCAGGAGTTTCTGGCTGTTCCTGCAGCTCGGGGCAGGCTGGGGATGATAATGGAGACCGATCAGAGGTTGGAGCTGGTGATGTTGAAGATCAAAATGCTGGCACGGTCATGATTTTTGGGCATATAAAGTGAGTATAGGGTTACTAGGAGGACAGTTCCTGGCCGTCAATTCAATACAGAAGTGATGCTGTTTCTGGTAAGCTTGTAAATCTGTACGGAAACACACTGAGGCTAAAGGTGGAATCCTGGAACATTCAAGTCAACTGGAGCAGGTAGAACTGACTTGGAAACTACTTCGCTAGAGAGGCCTAGAAGAGCGAAGCTGACGTTGCTCTAGACCAGAATAGTGGTGGCAGACGCAACATACTAAATCCAAAGCAGTAGGAGCCCCAGGATCAAGTTTCCAAGCTGTTGCCTGCGCAATATGGCATGTCCTTGAGTGAGCTGTGTAACAACGGCGGGGATCTCATAGCATACTACGTCGCACAATGAATTGGCTTGCCTCAGGGATACAAGTCAACAGAGCCTGTCTCCCGGGAGTGATATAAGGTGAGGCTGTTCGAGTACCTCACCGGTACAGTGCTTTGATTGGGCTGCCATCAGGGCTCCACCACCAAGCATGTGCATTCAGATGCAGGGTCCGCCACTTACTCGTGGTCTGTTGTTCACAAGCCCAACCCTGCGGCGACAGCGGAGGCGAATTGTGATCTCATTATGGCTCGAGCACCCACCAACGCTACGACTGGGACTCCATTCTATGGTTCTCAATGCAGCGATGACCCTAACCACCGAGACCACTGAACCTTAATGAGCCTGTTACTGCTCAATCTCCCCTTGCCGCAGTTTACTTGAGAAGCCATTTCCGGGATGGACAACAGCTGTTCATGTTCGATCCGCCTGCTGCAGATCATGACCGAATGTCAAGACCTGCAGCCGGTCATCGAGCTCGCCACTATCCTGGACCTCGTCCACCGGGTCGTCACCCACGGCAAAGCAATGGTGAAATGCAAAAGCTGCCGCAGCAACCCGCAGACGTCCTTTGCGATGCTGCCCGCACTGGCGAAACAGTGCTTGACGCTCCTCGAGGCTGGCGGCCTAGCCTACAGCATCACGAGTACCAACGCGCTCCTGAATTCCACAATGCTCGCGTTTGAGCAGCCGCTGTCGCAGTATATCTGTTTGCGCAGCCCATCCCAGCTGGGGCGCATGGAACTCGATGAGAAGGAGACCACGCTGCTGGTCCGCACGCTAATCGGTCACAACGCGAGGCAGTTTTTGGCCTTGTTGGAGAGTTTGCAGAAGCTACTCCAGTCCTCGCTGGGGAAGGATATCGAGCCGGCCGTGCCAGCGGGACACGCCGTACTGCACCCGTGTGAAGCGGGGGTGGAGAGCGCTCTGCGGCGCTTCGCTGTGTTTGTTGATCAAATCAAGTTTGAGGCAGGTAAGTCCTTGCGTTGGGGGTGGAAGGATCTCTAACCGGTCGGCTCTAGTGATTTGGAGCTTTATCTACGTTCAATTTATATTTTTACAGTTCAAGCGTCTGGGAGAGACCGAGGGAGCTCTGGACACAAGAGATTTTAGATAGCTGGGAAGATATATTGTGATCTTTTCTGTATGAAAGTTATAGTGGTATAAGCATTGTCCGTTGTATGAGTTTTGCTCATCTCTTTCCCAGCAGTTTGTAATCGGGAGGGGCCCGTGACGGATTCTGAAGGCGAACGGGAACGGGAACCGTTTGTGCCTCAGTTGCCGGGCATTCGTCTCCATTTTGCAGCGTTTACACCAATTGTTCCGTGTACTGCCGAAATCCTCCGGGCAGTGCGGCGTTTTAGCCCTGCGATGCCTGGCTACTCACTCACGCGCCTCTCATCCTTTCAACCGTTCTATTTTCTGTTGTTCACGATGTCTACGCGATCAGATACTCAGATACCCTCGAATTTCTGACTGTGCTGTTGTGTCATTGCAGTATGCTTGAAAAGGCGGCAATATGCCTCGGATGCCGAGGGGAGAATCGGGAACCGCCTGAACCAGAAGGTGTGGGCGCGGCCCAGATATTTGGGTTGCCCAGGGAGTCTTGCTAGTTGCTTGCATGAAAAGTGAGGTAGTCGTAGTATGATGCAGGTACTGTTGCTGCTGTACATTGACTGCGTCAAGCCCCACATATGTATTCAGGATGTAGTCTACCTGTCTATGTGATGTGAGTAAGTCACTTGTGAGTTGAAAGACCAACTTCTTGCCTGTTCAACTGCTGTCAGATCAATGACAGGCACATGAGGAATTAACGGTTGAGTTTGGATCAGATTAGACAAAAGCGGATCTGATAGCTGAAGTCCGGGTGGCTTGTTCCTTTTTTTTTTTTTTTTGGCGCCCTTGAGTCGGAGAATCTGATTAGATCCAGAGCGAGGGCCCGAGACCTGGAACCGCAGGAAGCGATTTACTTACCCTTACGTGGTAAAGATGTCGTATGGGACTAGTTTCAGATAGTTATGGGTACCTGATGCCGGTGGAATCGTGTATTTTTCTTTCCCTTCACCGGATCCCCATTCACTCACAGCCAGCGAAATGTGATGAAAAAATACAAGACTGATTATGGTCACTCACTTCCAGGCTTACCAAGGTTGTTTCAGCGTCCGGCATCACCCACATCCGTCGGACTTGGGTACCTTGGATTCAACGATGTGTACTGATTGATAAGCGATGGCATGGCGGGTCGGTCGGATCAGGTCGGGTTTACGTACCATCACTTCATGAAACAAACCACACAACAACTGCCGGTCTCAGAAATACTACGAGATCACATCGAAGCGAGGAAAAGCAGAACGTGGCCCATTGCGATTCTCCACAATTACGCGATAACGGAGGGGGTTAGGTTTGTTTTCTTAAAGGCCACCGCTGGCATCATCTACCCCAGTCAACCCAGCTGTGAGCGAGAGCGCTTCTGCAGGGATTCTGGAAAAAGTCAATCACCCTTCATCTGTCTACCACTCACCACACATCATTCATATCAAAGAGCTCAGCTCATCATGTACTCGAAATTCTGGCCCAAGGGTGGTATCCCCGGTATCCTCCACCACTTCGTAAGTTCGCGCCATCTCCCCCCCCCCTCCGCAGACACTTGACTTCCACGGCAAAACTGACAATCTCATCCTTTCAACTCTCACAGACCGAAACCCTTGTTACCTTCGAATACACAACGGGTCAAGTCCGCCAACCACACAGTCTCCTTTTCGTGGGCGGGTTAGGCGATGGCATTGGCACCACCTCCTACGTCGCCGACATGGCGAGCGCGATGGCGCAGAGCGAATTCTCCATCTTCATGCTCAACCTGACCTCCTCGTACAACTCGTGGGGGCTGGGCCACCTGGACCGCGACACGAACGAGATCACGCAGTGCCTGAACTACATCCGGGACTACAAAACCGACAAGTACGGCAGCCCAGGCAAGATTGTCTTGATGGGCCACTCGACCGGCAGCCAGTGCGTGCTGCACTACCTGCACCGGCCCAACCCATTCACGACCAACCACCGGTTCGACAGCGAGCTCGAGCATCTGGAGCGCATGCCGCTGGACGGCGCCATCATGCAAGCGCCCGTCTCCGACCGCGAGGCCATCCAGTGGGTCCTGCACTGGGGGTTCAACGGCAAGACGCCCAGCGAGGTGAAGGCGGTCTACGACCAGGCCGAAGCGATGGCGCGCGAAGCCCTGCGCGACAAGGACCCCAAGTTCGACACCATCCTGCCGCTCGAGGTCACCGCCAACATCTGCTACGGCGCCAACGTCCCCATCAGCGCCCGTCGCTTCCTGAGTCTCGTCAGCCCGGACAGCCCCGCCACCCCGCAGGAGGACGACCTGTTCAGCTCCGATCTGAGCGACGAGCACCTGAAGACGACCTTTGGGCGCATCCGCGACTCCGGTCTGCTGCGCCACCGGCTGATGGTGTTGTTCTCCGGCGCCGACCAGGCGGTGCCGGACTGGATCGACAAGGAGAAGCTCATGGCCCGCTGGCGCGACGCCACAAACCACAACGGCGAGGTGCAGATCTGGGATGATGAGCATAGCGGACTCATCCCGAATGCCTCGCACGCGCTCAGTAATGATGATCAGGCGGAGCCGCGGAAGTTCCTGTGTGAGCGGGTGATGAGTTACCTGCGTACGGTGGTGGAGAACTGATAGAGGATGTTTGCTGTTCTTGGTTTCTTTTAGCGTGCGTGTAATGTTAGTGCTTTGATACTTTTTTTTTTCTACACTCTGTAGACAATAGACATTTCAAAGTTGGAATATGTTGATGTATGTCTAAGATGTTGTATGTAGCGGCTGCGTGACCTTGAGGTTTCCTGCCGGGAAACCCGCATGTGCAGGGAACGTGGTGCTTAAGCTGGCCTTGCACACAACATACGTTGGAAGAATGCGCAATTGCACTGAAGTTTGCAAGCCCTTCGTGACCCTCACTAAATCCTCTGAGCAATCAAAACACAAGCTCATCACTTGTAATTTCTTCCCAAACAGAATCTACCCCTCCTTGCCAAGGCGCATATTCCGTACAGTAAGGACCGGTAACATTCCGCAGCCCCATCCACGCCATACCGTACCGTACCGGGAGAATAGCACAGCATCTTATCACTGATTGATAACTTCCCCCCCCCCACCCCGCAGTGATACAATAAAAATCTCTTCAAATCCAGTTTCGCTAGCCGAAGAGGGCCAAGTACTCAGTACCCAGCAAAGGACATTCAACGGCTGTTGGACTCAGGAGTACGTTCAACGCCGTCTACGCATTCTGGTCAGGCGACATCTTATCAATCTCCTCCGCCCCACTGAGTGTCGGATGGGCTGGCACCGGGTTGACTCCATCGCGTGTGCTATACGGAGTGTTTACATTCGGAGAGGGGGGTCGGGTAGATTAGGTACCTACCATGTATAGTATGTAGTAGTGGTAGTGATAGCATCAGCTGTAGGCGTCACCGATCCATAGCACCTTCTCCCAAGCAGCAACAAGTTGCATCCCAACTGTCCTGAGTGAGCACCTACTAGTCCCCTCCTCCCCTGATGAAAATAAAATAGTCTACAGATTAAGTATCTCTCCTCCGATCTCCGTCTCCGTCCGACAGGACAAGATGCGAGAAAAGATAATCTCCACCACCGACCCGGCACGCGGCTCGGACTGAAGAATGAAGTGGGGAAAAAATTCCACGCATCCATAATTCCTGTTTGGTGCAGCCGACTTCGCCCAAGCGGTGACTATTTTGGCGCTGCTACACCTTCAATAAATCCCACCTTTCTTTTCCCCCCTCCCACCTTCCCCCACCCATCACCACCTCCTTCCTTCCTTCCTTCCTTTATACACAAATTCCTCTCTCGCCTGAAGAATCGCATCCCACCACCAGCTGGACTGTCAGGCGACGACGGAGGAGATAATTTGCATGACCCCCCTTGTGTTGACTGTTTTCTTCAGCAAGGGATATTAAGCTAGAGTCATCATGTCGCAACAACAAGACTTGTCGCAAGTCGACAGCGACGGGTTCCACCTCTTCCAGATTGCCGGCCTGGAATCTTCTTCCACCACTACTACGACCACTCCGACAGGCACGAGAGAAGAGATTCTGTTAGAATCATGGATGATCCTGCTGCTACAATCCTGCGAAGACGGCCAGATCCGCTTCGATTGGGGGTATTCCGGCGGGGACAAGTCATCGCTATCATCGGCCCAAGTAATGCCGGGATTGCAGAGTACTGTCGCCCAGGTTTCTGCCGCAATCGCTGAACACATGGCTGCGGCTTCGCAGGCTCAATCGCCAGCGACACCGGCGTCGCTGTTACTAAGCACCGGTACACTGTCACAGGCTTCCGAGCAGGTATGGATGCATTGGTCTATTTTTTTTTTCACGGATGCGGATTGGCGCTAATCAACACGTTTACCAGGATCTTATACATATTGAGGTTGGCTTTGAGAATGGCATGCTCAAGATCCGGCCGGTATGGCACTCGCCAAGTGTGCTAGATTTCACGGTGAGGTTACATGTCACGAAACTAGCGGAGCTGGTCCAGCGATGCTTAAGCAACCCGGAGAGCTCTGTTGAGGAGTGCCTCCGGGTAACAAATTCCGACTTGAACGAAATCTGGCGCTGGAACCACGACCTGCCGCCCACATACAGCTTCTGCACCCACGAGATGGTGACGGAATGGGCGCAGAAAGCCCCGGAGAGCGAGGCCATTGCATCCTGGGACGGCAACCTGACGTACGCTCAGGTCGACCGGTACTCCACGCAGGTGGCGTGGAAGCTCAAGGAGATGGGACTCCAGCTGGACGACATCCTGCCCATTTGCTTTGAAAAGTCTCGGTGGACAATCGTGGCCGTTCTTGCAGCCATGAAGGCTGGTGCGACTTTCGCACTCATGGATCCCACACTTCCCCTGGCTCGGCTTCAGAACATGGCGCAACAGGTCGGCGGTAAGATGATGCTGGCATCCCGCAAGCAGCACGACCTGGCGACCTCCATTCTCCCTGGCGGACCGGTGCTGGTGGTGGAGGAAGACACTTTCCGGGATTTTGACATTAACCAGGAGCTTCCGGCGTTGCCCACCGTACCGCCGACCACTCTGATGTACATCATCTTCACCTCCGGCAGTACCGGAACACCCAAGGGTGTCACGATCTCCCATCAGACTTACACAAGCAGTGCAATCCCGCGTGCCAAAGCCGTTGGATACACACCGGAATCTCGAGTTCTGGACTTTGCTTCTTACGCCTTCGACGTCAGTATCGACAGCATGCTGCTGACCTTGAGCAATGGTGGCTGTTTATGCATTCCATCAGATGAAGACCGACTTAACGATATCAACGGAGCGTTCCGGCGCATGCGAATCAACTACGCTGGCTTGACCCCGTCGGTAGCGCGTATCCTGGATGCGGATGTGATCTCATCGCTGAGCGGCCTCGGCCTTGGTGGCGAGGCAGTCTCAGCGCGTGACGTGAAGCTGTGGGGACAAGTCACCCGCATCATCATCGGCTACGGTCCTTGCGAGTGCACAATTGGTTGCACGGTCAACAGCAGCGCGGCAACGGGCAGGGACTATATCTCCATCGGACCCGGTAACGGTGCAGCAATGTGGATCACTGATCCCAACGACCACGACACGCTCGTGCCTGTCGGCGCTGTCGGTGAGCTTCTGGTCGAGGGCCCAATCGTGGGTCAGGGCTACCTCAACGACCCCGAGAAGACGGCCACTGTCTTTATCGAGGACCCCAAGTGGCTGGTTGCGGGCCACAATGGCCATGAGGGTCGTCGGGGCCGTCTGTACAAGACGGGTGACCTGGGACGGTACGATCCCGATGGTTCGGGTGGTATTGTCTTCGTGGGGCGCAAGGATACGCAGGTCAAGCTGCGTGGACAGCGTGTGGAGCTCGGTGAGATCGAGAGTCAGCTCAAGGACAGGCTGCCCTCGGAAGCGAACGTTATCGCTGAAGTGATTGTGCCACAGGGGTCCGGCGGCCAGGCTACCTTGGTTGCGTTCGTGGCGTTCCAATCCTTTAAGGGAAAGGAGCAAGGTGACCTGAGCTTGGCTGAGCTGTCAGAGGAGCAGCAGAAGGCGCTTTCTGAAGCTAATGCAGATGTGGCCAAGGTCCTGCCGCGATACATGGTGCCCACTGTCTACATCCCAGTGAATTATATCCCAGTATTGATTTCCAGCAAGACAGACCGCAAGAGACTCCGCCAATTCGGTACCACAGTAGACATCCGGCAGTTAGATCAAGGCGCGGAGACGAATGGCACCAGCCGGGAGTTGACTGACCTCGAGCAGCGCCTGCGCCAGGCTTGGAGTCTCGTCTTGAAACAGGACGCTGAAGGCATCCGGCCTGAGGACAACTTCTTCGCACTCGGAGGCGACTCCGTCATGGCGATGAGACTGGTGTCAGTCTGCCGCGAACAAGGCCTTGACTTGACTGTCGCCAACACCTTTGGCCACCCTACTCTTGCAGCAATGGCCGGTGTTGTTCAGATCTGCGACTCTCAAGAGCGTGCCGAACTACCACCGTTTTCAATGATTTCGCAGGATGTCGAGAGTGCCTGTCGCGAAGCGGCTGCCGCGTGTGGAGTGGACGCGACCGCAGTCGAGGATATCTACCCCTGCACACCCACGCAGGAGTCGCTTTTCACATTTTCGCTAAAATCAGTCAAGTTGTACGTGGCACAGAGAGTCGCGCGCATTCCGGCCCACATCGACCTTGACGCATGGAAGAAGGCCTGGGAGGAAGCCGTGGCTGCCAAGCCAATTCTGCGCACTCGCTTGGTGCAGTTGCAGGACCCCGGTCTTCAGCAGGTGGTCCTCAAGGAGAACATTACCTGGAAACATACGACAGATTTGGCGCGATATCTCGAAAGCGATCGGGAGGAGAGAATGAATCTGGGAGAAAGCCTGGCTCGCTATGCGATTGTGGATGATGGCAAGGAGGGCAGACACATGGTTTGGACTATTCACCACGTTGTGTATGACGGATGGTCTGAGCCTTTGGTGCTTAAGGACGTCAGCGACGCGCTGAGCGCCAAGGAGATCGAGCCCCAGGCACAGATGCGCGATTTTGTCAAGTACGTGCACGATACCGATGCGGCTGCGATGCATGAGTTCTGGAGACGCGAGCTGCAGGGTGCCGTTGGTCCTCAATTCCCTCGTCTGCCCTCCAGAGACTTCATGCCTACTCCCGATGCCTTTATTGAACATATGATTCCGCTTAAGGCAGCCGACAAGTGGCCCTTCACCATGGCTACGCTGATCCGCGGTGCCTGGGCGCTTGTGGCCTCGCAGTACTCGGGCAGTGACGATGTTGTGTTCGGCGAGACGCTCACTGGTCGTGATATTGCTCTTCCAGGCGTTGAGAGCATTATCGGTCCATTGATTGCCACACTCCCTGTCCGCATCCATGTCAGCCGTACCAGTACGGTAGAAGCCTATCTGCAAGGCGTGCAACAGACTATTCTGGCCCGTGTCCCGTATCAGCACATGGGCATGCAGAACATCCGTAAAGTAAGCCACGACGCCCAGCACGCATGTGAAGCCGGCACCGGCTTGGTCGTCCAACTGGAACCGGAGTACGTGGGTAGTGACCTGGGCTTCGAAATTGGAGATGTCGTTCGGGAAGCCCTGCATTTCAACCCCTACCCGCTTATGTTGGGATGCGCCGTGCGCAAGGGTGGCTTCCGAATCTGTGCCAGTTTCGACGGCAGCTTGATCGAAGTTGCGCAGATGAAGCGCATGCTTGTGCAGCTGGAGGTGGCCTGCGTCGAGTTGACCAAGGGCCTGCAGCGGCGCATCGAGGAGATCTCGTGTCTCCCTGAGGCCGAGCTGAACCAGATCTGGCAATGGAACCGGATACCTCCGCTGTCCCGCGATGCGTCCTCGGGTCGCCTCCGTGCGGATGCTAGCATTAAGCAGGGATCAAGGTACCCGTCTGCAGTTGTTCCTTGGGTGGTTAACGCCCGCAATCCCGCTTTGTTGTCTCCAATCGGCTGTGTCGGAGAGCTCTGGCTCGAAGGCGCTTTTGTCTCTGGCGAAACGGTCGAATCTCCGGCCTGGCTGGTGGCAGGAAGCCCGACTTGTGATGGCCGTAGTGGTACCGTACAGTCAACTGGTGACATGGTTCAGCTATGCGAGGATGGTAGCCTGGTCTTCGTCGGTCGTAAGGAAAACGTCGTGTCCATTCAAGGACATGCCGTGGACATTGCTGACATTGAGTTGCACCTGAACCGACAGCTTCCGGCTGAAATCCGCGCTGCGGCTGCCGTCCGTCAGTCTCTGGATGAGGCTGGACCTGAGCTGGTTGTTCTGGTTGAGCGGCCGGTTTCCGATGAAGAGAGCATTTCAATCCTTCCGACGCCACAGGACATTTCCGGCGAGTCGGCCACCATTCTCAGTGCGACGATCCCTGTCAGCGTTGCTGTCGCGCTGAAGAAGCTCGACAAGTTCATTCGTGACTCACTCCCCTCCTACATGTCTCCCTCCGCATACATTGTGGTTGACAAGCTGCCTGCCCAAGGGGAACAGAGCGACCACACGCTTGTCAACGAGCTCGCCTCTGAGATCTCTCAGGAGGCTCTAATCCAGATCCGCAATGGTATAAAGGAGGCGTGGGCCACAACTGTCATCCACACCAATCTGACACCCTCCGAGAAGATTCTGCGATCCGCTTGGGCCAAGATCCTTCGATTGCGCGAAGAGGAGATCGACGTGGACGATAACTTTTTCCGTCTGGGTGGTGATTCGGTTCTTGCAATGAAGCTGGTTTCCAGCCTGCGGCGCCAAGGCCATAATCTGTCAGTGGCAGACATCTTCCAACACATGCGCCTAGGTGATGCGGCCCGGGTGTTGAGGGTCGATCAAGCCTCCAAGGCCAAGAAGGCTCAGCCTTACAAGCCCTTCTCCACGCTCGGCCGTGCAGACGTCGAGCAGTTCTTGTCGCAGATCATCCGTCCTCAGCTCGCCGATCCGACCTGGTCCATCAAGGATATTTTGCCTGTCACCGACTCGCAAGCGCTGGACATCCGTGCCACCGTGCACGCCCCGCGCACCTCAATCCAATACACCATGCTCGTCTTCGAGCAGGGGGCAGTTGATCGCGAGCGCCTGCTAGGCGCATGCAGTGATCTGGTCAAAACCCACGATATCCTCCGGACCGTCTTCGTCGAAGACAACTCCACCTTCTACCAGGTTGTGGTCAACGAGCTCCCCACCCCTCTGACGCGGCACACTGCCGACAAAGACGACCTGCAGACATACATCATCGAGCTGTGCAACACCCACATTGCCTCCGACTTCCCTCTCGGCTCGCCATTCCTTCAGATTTTCCATGTTGACGCCCTCGACGGCCGCGAGGCCCTGGTCCTCGGCCTGTCTCACGCGCAATACGACGGTGAATCCCTGCCGCACCTGCTCCGCGACCTCGAATCTCTCTACGCCGGCACCCAGCCGGCCGACCACCTGCCGTTCTCCGCATACATGGCGCACATCACCAAGGCGGAAACCCAAAGCCCGGCCTTGGCTTACTGGAAGAACCTCCTCCACGACTCGACGCTCAGCGTCCTCCCATCAACGGGCCCGAAGTCCCTCGCCGCCAAATCTATCTTCCACACTCAACCTCTGGACCTCGACCTCACCACCATCCAAGAGACAACAGCCACCACGACTGCTACCCTTTTGACGGCTTCATGGGCCCTCGCCCTTGCCCGCCTCCTGCAAACGTGCGATGTTGCGTTCGGTAACGTCACGACCGGCCGCACCCTCAACGACCTGATGGGCATCGAGAAGGTGGTCGGCCCATGCTACCAGCTCGCACCGGTGCGCGTCACCTTCCAGCGCGACTGGACCGCGGCGGACCTCCTGCGCGCCGTGCAGCGCCAGAGCGCCGAGTCCGCGGCGCACGACTTTGTGGGCTTCGAGAAGATCGCACGGGAGTGCGCACCACCCTCGTGGCCGGTGGCTGGTTCGTTCGACTCGATCGTGCACCACCAGGACTTCGAGGACTTCGACACCATGCCGTTCGCGGGAGGGGAGTGTGCGGTCGATATTGTGAATCCGCATGGCGATGCCGCGTATCCGGTCAAGGTGGTTTCGTTTATCAAGGAAGGGAAGCTGCAGTTGGGCGTCGTGGGCAGTGAGGAGGAAGATGTGAAGCGGTGGTTGGGGTTGGTGGTGGAGTCGGTCAAAGAGGTGGTAGGAAGTGTGCAAGAAGAGAAAGTGCTGTTGGAGGAGGAGAGCCTGTGGGTGGTGGTGTAGTAAGCTTGATGGAGAGTTGCTACTTGTTGACTTGTAACGGATTTTCAAGATGATACTGAAATGTTCTGCTCAAAGGAGCCCCTTCCCTTCTTCACTGACCACACCTCAGTAACACAAAAGTGAATAGACCCAGAGGCCACTTTTGCCTCAGTTGCGGCCCCTCTGTTTCCGTTTCCTGACAAGCACTTCTGACTCTCTGTCTCCTCAATCAAGCCATGATATGAAGCCATCAATGCCAGTTCCGGTCATACCATTTTTTCATTATGATAGACCTCGTACCAAGATGGTGTAGTTCCGATGATACTCCTCCTGTGAGATTGGGATCAAAGACTCCGTTTTATGCAGCGATATCCTG
Organism: Aspergillus saccharolyticus JOP 1030-1; assembly: GCF_003184585.1. Taxonomy (NCBI): domain Eukaryota; kingdom Fungi; phylum Ascomycota; class Eurotiomycetes; order Eurotiales; family Aspergillaceae; genus Aspergillus; species Aspergillus saccharolyticus. Next base: position 138,582 of record NW_020290664.1, on the reverse strand, counting down.
CGGTTATCTTGCAAGGAATCCTTCCAAACCCGTGTACAACATAACCCCCTAAACCCACAACCTGATTATGCTATACAAAGGAGATGAGACTGCTGGTCTCAGACGACAGCTTACAACTTACGTGGTTCCTACCTCTTCTCGGAAATGTGAGTCAATCCCGGGCGGGCTGAGAGCCACCCACACGAGTATAAGACACTCATCTTTCTATGCTACTGACGCGCCTGGAGGTGTTGTTCGCTGGGATCTGATCGAAAAGCTGAGATTCGCTCCGGTGCTCGGGAACACCAACAAGGAGGATAGCACACTCAATCTCTACCTCCTGGCATCACAAACTGGCGATATTGCGCCGGAGGTGAAGCTGTAGGAGCTCGATGCGCAGGGCAAACGCGCCGTCAGCGAGTCAGGCTACGAGGCAAAAGACCCTAGCCTCTGCTTCAAGGGCGCGGAGCTCGGTTCCTTCAGCCCAGATGGCACAGTACTCATACTCTTTGACCAGAACGAAACCACTCAGGAAGAACTACGCGAGCCGGAGTTCCTGCCCCGTGTCATTCTTTGGCACGTCCCGACGAGGTCCTTGCTTCATAACCTGCCGGGCCATGCGGACTGTATACTCTGGACAGCCATGACCCCGGATCATAAGCTGGTGGCATCCGCTGCATGGGATGGCACAGCACGAGTCTGGGATGCAGGCTCTGGTGCCTGTCTACATATCTTTGGACCGGTCGAAGGTCAGCTCTTCAGCGCAGCTTTCTCTCCGGATCAAAGGTACCCAGCCTTTCATCAAGAGGCCCCCAAGACCTTTATCTATGGTTTACGACCTCACCACTGGCCAGCCAGTCTCCTGCTCTGAAGACTTAGTTCTAGCAAGACGGTCTTTGTCGTGGAGGCAGGATGGAACGTCGCTGGCCACCGGAGCCGCTGACGGCACCCTGTGCATCTGGGATCCATACACTAAACAGGAGCAGATGCGTCGCTTTTATTTCGTTGGCGCAGTGCAGTTCATCGATGGGGGCCGGAAGCTGGCATTTCAGATCAGGGAGGGGACCGTGGAGGTGAATGATTTCGAACGCAATCGCAAGCAACAGTTCGGAAGAGAACCGGAACGTGACAAGATAAATGGTTGTCCTCGCGCGGAGAAGGTCTGCTCAGGAGATTCAAAAGTTGTTGTTGTCCCAGATATGGATGGATGTTTGAAAACATGGAATCTTCAAGCTTGTGACATTTTGCTCGGACTCACCAAGCCGATCTCACCATCTAGGCAAGCTGAAGAACAGATCCTGATATGCTCCAGTCGACTCGTGTCTCAGCTTGCTTGTCTCATACTACTCGTAATCGTGAGCTCAAGCGCTCTATATAAACAACTCTGGTTGATATCACTAGCTTTTCTAATAGCTTGATGTAATAATTGTATTTCTACTCCAGTGCCAGTACATTGTAATAAATAATAAAAAGCAGCCCCCAACCCTATGGAAGGGGTTAAATGATTCCCTTTTAAGTCCAGGCGATTAAAAATGGACCGATATGATTATCTAAGCTGGAGGGGGGGGGGTGGTTGTCGAGGTTTAGGACACGCACTTCTGCACTCAACCCACGCTCAGGGCCGCTCAATGAACAAAAAGCGGCATCGAGTCGGGCCCAAAGCGGAAAGGAAAATGACTCGATTCCGGCAGAAATACTGTGCGCTAGCACTCACTGGTGTTAGTGTCGGGGGGGAAATGTTCTGGGGAAATGATGGAGAACAGGCCAATTGAATGCCGGGGCAATCCGCCGAAGGCTGCTCACATGATCTGAATGCAAACACTGCAAACTCCCACTGGTTGAGCGTAGTGGCCGCCTCGGAGGGAATCCATCCATGTCTTGCCTTATCAGTGTCTCTCAATGGTCGATCGTCTGCCAACTAATCATATATCTCCATACCTGGAATAAATTCCTTCGCTCCAAACTACCCCTATACTATACTGCATCAGTGGACCCTTCCTCATACTCTCTAGGTACGTGTCGGTAATCCAACTTCTAAACCTGTGTAACGCCGCTCACCTTTGCTTTATCATCAGGGTCGCTCGCCGCCGACTATATACGCGACCCGATCCTTCCTCAAAAACCTCCCTCTCCGACCTTCAGATCATCGGTGTAACATGTAAGGATAAGATGTCGGCGACGCTATTCCTTGACAAGCCACTTCTCAAAGTCAGTCGACCGGTAGCTGCGTGCTCGCGATGTCGAACAGCCAAGATCAAATGCGACGGGAAGCTTCCTGCCTGCTCCGCATGTGAAAGAGTGGGCAAATCCGACACCTGCTCCGGCGCAAGCGACGAGTTCGCCCGGGGCAAAGAACGAAGTTATGTTGCTTCATTGGAGGGGTACTGTGAGAGGCTGGAGAAAAAGATCGCCGAGCTCCGCCAACTCAAGACGTCGCTGTCCGTCGACGACAGGGGCATCGCACACCAGAACTCGATCACCTCAATAACCTCGGCAGAATCAGCGGTCCACGGTCCGAACAAAGAAGTCTCGGATATCGATGATCTGGTTGGAGATTTTGGCTTCCTGTAAGTGGTTCCTCCAGCGGCGAACCTATTCACCCAGCGACTGACAGCTTTGTGATCCCCAGTTCGGTGAACGCGACCTCCCGCGACTTTCACGGCATCACGTCAAGTACCTCCTTTGCCAATCTCCTCCTTTCACTCTCCCTCGCCGACCCCTTACCGAAACGATCTTTACGACCGCTACCCCCACGCCACGAGATAACCCACCTCCTTCAACATTACTTCGATACCATCTACATCCAACTGCCATTCTTTGCAGAAACAAACTTTTGGACCTCGGTTGATGCGGTATATCAGTCCGGCGGTCGGTTCGCCAAGCCGTTCGACCATTGGATAGTACATACAGTCCTGGCCACCTCCTCTGCATCATTATCATACGAGTGGGGTGATGAAAGCCAGCAAGACGCTCTATCCTATATCACCCAGGCACTGCAAAGAGCCGAAGATGTTCTACGACCAGGATCCATCCAAGGGATCCAGGCGATCATGCTTCTCGCGCAGTATTCATTATTTGACCCCAAACACTTCCGCAGTTGGTTCCTGGTCGGGATGGCTGTGCGAGTCATGGTCGACCTTGGTCTACATCAGGACCCTCCGGTAGAGGTCCAATCCTCGACTAAACACCTCGACCTGCGTCGACGCATACTCCATTGTCTTTACTCCTTGGACAGGTACGTACCGCACCCCCCCGGGTGCTTTGTAATGAGGTTCGGTTGATATTCACATCGCCAACAGAGGCGCCAGCACTGTCTTTGAACGACCATTCTCCTTCTCCGACGAATCCGTCAATGTCGCCCTCCCCTCCAGCACCACGCCCAGCGAGCAAAACCACCTCTTCCTGCGCAGCTCCGAACCCGCCTGGCACCTGGTCAAGATCCGACAGATCCTCTCCGGAGCCTACTCGCGGAACTACTTCCACGATCACGACAGCTGCCCCGGACCCAGGAAATCGACCTGGTCTCTGGGCGCGGAGGCGTACCAGTGGTTCGACGCCGCCCCCAGCACCACTCCAAGCCACTTCCCCGTCCTCTACAAACTGGAACTTCTCTACACCGTCGTCATGATCCTCTCGTCCAGCGACGAAGCCGCCGCCGGCGAGTACCGCAACGTGGTCCTCTTCGAGCGCTGCATGCAGTACCTCGGCCAGATCCAAGAGGCGCTGCGCAATCCCGCCTGGTCCCCCTTTCTCACCTTCTGGGACATGCACCGCGCCCTGCAGGCCATCCGCCGCTTGACCCGCGAACTCGCCGACAATCACGACCTGGCGCTCAGCCCCTCCGTGCCGGTCTTGCCCCCCGTGCCGCCTGAGACGCCGTCCGCGCTGGTCCTCGACAGCGAAGACTGCCTCAATTTCTACGCGCGCGCCACCGCCTGCCTGTCAGACATCCAGTGCATCCTGCGCTTCGGGCTGCGCAAATGGGGCACCGACCCCGTCTTTGAGGAGATGCAGCAGCTGGCGGACTCGATCCAGGCGCGTCTGATCTCCTCGCCGGCGCCCTATTTGTCGGGCTCCGGGGCGTATGCGCCGGGCTACTCGCCGATGGTGCCAGCCGGTGCGGGATACCCCGCGTATGATATCGGGTGATTTTGCTCTTGGGGGCTGTCTTATGATGTATCAATGACTTGACGTGAATGAGGGACAGTAATCTATCAGTCTATGGATGTTCTAATGCACTTATCTACCTCTCTCTACCGGTGCCATTTATTCTAGAAGACGCAGTAAATGCACGGTGGTCTTCCGTAGTGTTACGGCAGCCGCAGCACTGACCGAATGATCTTCCCACCGCAAAACAAGAACGGTAGACATCAGTAGCACAGCAAAACAAGCGCCCAGCGCTTGGAAATAACCATGTTCTCGGAAACAGCCAAAAAATCAACAATCACTGACAAAACCCCCCGCTAATGCCCGAACAAAATTCCCTATAATCAAATGTGGTAACCTCATCTAACATCCTCTATAGATAAAAACTAATCAACAGCTTGATACACCCGAAAGCTCGCAAACTCCCAATACGCCTGTGTGAAATTCTCCGGATTGCTGCGCACGAAATCTGCGCACGTGCCGGGACAGCCATACAGGTCGGTGTAGAACTGCTTCTGGGCGCCCAGCTCGCCGCACAGGTCGATATTGGCGATGATGCTCTGGTTCCGGAAGTGGGAGGCGATGTCGCAGTGGGTGCTGGGGAAGTCGGCGAGGGGGGTGCCCCAGGAGGAAGGGTCGGGCATACTGTTGGTGGTGTTTGTGGCCGAGTTGGCGATGTCGGTGGGAATGGAGTCGCGGGGGAAGAACCATGTGCGGATGCCAGCGTCGCGGAGTTCGAGGGCGTAGAGCTGAGGGCGGGTGGTTGAGTTAGCCTGGACTTTGTGGTGTTGTGATGCATGGGGGGAATTCTGCAAGGGGGGCTGCTTACCCCACCGCCATTCTCATTCAACTCCTGCCCATACGTGCTAGGCGGGCCCTGGACGCCGCAACCGGCGTTACTGTGGGTGGAGTTGTCGCAGGTCAGGTAGTTGGGGGAGCCGGTCTGCCGGCGCTGCACGCCCTTCATGGAGCAGCCGGCGGAGGTGTGCAGGGTGACGGCGTTGCCCTCTGTGGCGCGGTTGTTGGTCTCGACCACGTCGATCTCACCGTTGACGGGCCAGTTGAAGGTGTCCGTCAGCCAGAGGGCAGGCCACAGGCCGCAGCCGTAGGGCGAATGGCGGATGTCGAAGAGGAAGAGGCCGGCGTCGTAGCTGGTGGTCGACTCGAGGCGCACGGAGCGGCGGCCGTGGCTAGCGTTGCGGTCGGCCATGTCGACGCGCAGCACCACCGCCGACGCATCGGCCGTCGTGTAGGTCAAGTTGAGCGCCTGCGCCGTCGACCGGTTCACGTACTGTACGAAACCGTTCGTGGGATCCGCGCCCGAGTAGTAGTCGAAGCGGTCGAAGAACGAGGCCCCCGCGTAGGTGTCAATCAGCTCGTAGTTCAGGCGTGAGTAGTCGGGATAGCTGGGTTTCTTGGTGCCTTCCACGGCGCCGACGACCACGGCGATGATCACGATTATGAGGACGCCTCCTCCTACTAGCAATCGCGTGCGTCTGGACCAGCCCCGGGGATTGTACCAGGCGCGATTCATGGGCGCATCCCTCGCTCGAAGCCCGGCTTCTGCGCCGGGAGGTGGTGATGGTGGTCCGGCATGGTGAAGCCCGTCGTCGAGGTCGATTTTGGGAAGCTGCGAAGTGGTGGGCGCGGAGTAGTGGCTCAGATGATCGGCGGGGAATGGATAGTCATTACTGGTCATTTTAAGAGATGTGAGTTTGGAATTGACTGAGTTAAAAGATAAAAGATGCAGTACGATAAAACGAGCGACAGATGGTTGAATGTAGAGAGTAAGGAAGCCGAAGAGATTTGACTTACACACTGCAGTATCCGGTCAAGGAAGGCGCAAGATGAAAGCGGAAAATTGTCGTCATGCAGAGGAGCTCAAGTGAGACAGAAACTGAGCATCGCCTGATAAGGCAGTCACTTATCGGGTCACTCCGTTGCCCCGATCGGGACTACAGATTATTCCATATGGTGGCTCAATAGCATTGCATTGTTATCAATGACAATTAAGTTAAATCAAGTCAAGCATCAGGAGCAACCAGCTTATATGCAGCGAGAATCGATTCCTGTATCAGGTGACCTTCCTCCCCAAACAACAATTGACCAGCAATCTCTTCACTTCTGCATCTGTCGAAGTCGTAGAATATCCTTTGAAGCCGCTCCTCGGACATGCTCCTGCAACCAGGTCGGGAATGCCCTCAACATACTAGCGACCGAGTAAGCCTCAGGGAGAATGACCTGCCCACTCTTGCCCGACACCACCTGGCGGGTAATCGCCGTGGCCACGCGCTCCACCGTCAAAACCGGTGGCTTGAACAGATCTCCCGCCTCCGTCAACTGCTGAATCATGGGCGTGCGGACCCAATACGGATGAATCACACTACAGGCAGGCGTCAGTAGCCATAGCCAACAGAAGCCGCGGGAGCACAAGTGAGCAAGCAAGCAAGCAACAATCCACATACCTCGTCTTCACCCCAGGCTTCTGATACCAGTACCGGATCTCCTGCCCCAATCCCTCATGGAACGCCAGAGCACTGGCCTTGGAGCAGCAGTAGTCGACCATCTCACCCAACGTGACAAAGCTCGCCATGCTCGCCACCGTGATCACATGCCCGTGGTTACGCTCCAGCATGGCCGGCAGGAACTCGCGCACCGTCAGGAAATGCGACAGCGTGTTGACCTCGAAGGTCTGACGGATCTTGCTCTCGGGTTCATTGAGAATGGTGCCGTCGTGGCCCACGCCGGCGTTGTTGACGAGAACCGTCGGGTGGCCGTGGTCGGCGCGGACCCGCTCGGCCGTGGCATGGAGCGCCTCGGTGGAGGTGATATCCGTCTTGTAGAAGTGGGCGGATTTGGCTGCAGTGGCGTTAGCTGGGGAAGCCAGAATTGGACAAAGGGCAAAAGAGCATGTACGCAGTGTATATGTCGGCGCTTGGATGTCCAGAACGATACACCTCACGCCTCGCTCGGCTAGTTGGAGGACGACGTGCTGGCCGATGCCACTGCTACCACCGGTGATGAGGACAAGCTCGCGGTCTTTGTTCCATTTCTTCGCGGAGCAGTTCCCCAGTGACCAATATGTGAGGGCGCGGTTGAGATACCGCAAGACAAAGATCGCGAGCAACGAGTTGAGGGCCAGAGGAATGATCGGATATGCATTTATGGCAGCTCGCACGGGCTCAGGGAGCTGAGCCCAAAGTGACTGCGTCCAGGATTGGAGGAGCGAGATTGAGTGCTGGAGGGTCATGGTTATGGTGCAGCGTTGTTGGATGGACCGAGACCAAAACAGGGCTACCTGAGCCCATTTAAAGACAACGTCACGAGTTCACGTGTCCTTAATTTCACCCAAAAAGGCAACCGTTGCGATTTGCCAGCAGTGGAGATCAGCAAGCACCCTCGGTTGTTTGAAATCGATAATGAGGGGACCAAATCGAGGGACGCTTGACGATCCCGAGGGAGGGCAAAGCTTTGCTCAAGCTTAATCCTATTCTCGGGTTATAAGTCAATAAGACGGGCTCAAGGAGGATTGCGCATGTGGACATGTCACATTGCTGATGCGGCCATGGCACTGTTCCGGCACTGAGTGTATCTTGTGTTGAGAGAAGAGGAACAGTCCGACAGTGCCTGACAAATATCCCGGCTGAGCATAGTTCTGCAAGGTGAAACAAAGAGGAGAAGTCTGTGGATTAAGCTCGATTTTGGGTCTCCTCAAAAAGATGCGTATTATTGGGTCGACTGGAGCAGCTTGTCTTCTGCCGAGGCCCAGAGGCCCGAATATGAAAGTTTATCACATGAGGCTGCTCGTAACTTCATCCAGCCACAATTGCCTTTTCGTCACACGCTTGAAGCTGCAACGGTTACCATTGCGGGGTTTGCCGCCAGCGCTCGCCAAGCGGGATCCGGTTATAGTCAAATTGAACAACATAGGGTGGACAAGATAATGCTACTATTTATAGTATGATAATACAAATACTGTGGTATTGTAACCAGACAAGACAGTATGGCCGAGCGGTCTAAGGCGATAGACTAGAAATCTATTCTCTTCGGAGGCGTCGGTTCAAATCCGACTGCTGTCGTTTTTTGCGTTTTTCGCCCGTTCCCTGTTATATACAGCCTCCCACCTCTGGAGCATCTCGGACTTACTAGGCTTAAGCTTTCCCGAACAAATCCGGGACTCGTTCGAAGAAGCTCACCAGCTACGGAGTAAATCATGGTTCACCTGCGAAGCCTGTTTTCTATGTCAGCCACCCCACATACAGCCAACAGCTCGCCCAGTTCCCGCAAAGACAGAGCTTAGCCAGAGTCCACCTACCGGCCACTTATACGGCCCATAGGTATGGTCCTTCAGAAACGCCGTAAACACCAGCACACTCGTCACCTAGACTCCGGCGAAGACATTTTCGCTGTAGGTTTACCCCGGCCTGACGGTGCAGATATTGCCGCCTTTTCTGGACCTCACGGAGGATCTCTCGCTTCCGATGGTATCAAAGGCGTACTGCAGCAAGGGACCCGCCGCCTGGATCTTGTCGGCGACACCGGCGTCATTGTAGTCGAAGACGTGCATGGCACCGTACGAGCGGACCAGGTCGGCGTGGCTGCAGGTGGTGATCACTTCGAGGCCGTACAGCGCGGCCAGTTGGATGGTGTATAGGCTAACGCTGGCCGCAAGTTCTCCTTATCATTAGCGAAATCTTTGCTCGTTCGAATGTACAGGGTCGAAGTGTCTCGGGATGTAAACTGGAAAGAAGACACGCACAGCTTCCACCCCAAACCTGCCACAATATCACCTTTCGCAGACCGAGTCACGGCACTGCCCAGCTCGACGACCTCGCCGACAAAATCACAGTGAGCACGGCGCCCTCGGCAAAGGCTCTGCCATCGAGGCTTGGACTAGTCTTGGTCTCAGCGGAGGGTGGACTCCAGGAAAAAAGCTGGGAGGGTCTCATGAGAAGGACTAGTATACTCACTATCTGTCGGATTTTGAGCGACGTGGGAGATCCGCACGAGGACTTGGTGCGGGGCAGGTGAGGGGATCGCGATCGACTCTTCGCGGAGCTCGGATCCATATACCACGAGGGCGATGTTGGACATGTTGGGGTTGAAGTGAGCTTGGAAATTTTGAGGTCAAGATGATGATAATGATGATCGGTCTCTCGGGCTTTCCGGTTGAATTAATTTTCAGACATGTAAGTCGATTGCAGGATGAACATCCATACTTAAAGCCAGCAGGTCGTTATACCTGACGATTCTATCGCCCCCTAAAAGCCATTCACATTACCCCTTGTCGTGGCATCTTTGATAGACAAGGTGTGGATTCACCATCAAACATGATGGACAAACGGACAAGATGCCTGTGGGGGCGGAAATGCGCTCCCCAGGCTCCTCAGTGCAAGTATAAAAAGTTTCGACGAAGGAATCACTACCTAGCTGAACTTTTTAGATTGCCGCTTCGCTCAGAATGTGGCCAAAACAGCGAATTGTAAGGGTCATGACTCTCCTGGTTGGTTGTTCGCTCATTCCGGCCACGCTTGTAGATGGCTCTGAGCTCCCTCGATAGCCTCCGAATCACTGTCACCACACATCCATCAAGCGCTTTTAGTTCGTTTTCCGACGAGACAAGAATCACACAAGAATTCTGGAACTCCAGGATTACTGAGATAGGGCGAGAAGTGAGACTTGCGGTGACAGTCTTAGGAGACGACAGAGCAGCGACAAGGAATCCACGCACCAGTGCTCGAACTACCTCGTGTTATCTGGATGCTTTCAGATGAAGCTCATCAGGTAGACTTCCCGGAGGCTAGCTTTCCAGAGATATAGAATATCCCGGGTTTGGTCTCTAAGCACGACCATAATCGCTAGCCTTACTGGGAAGAATTCTGTTGCTGCTGCTCATAACTCAAGCTACCCTCAGAGCACAAAATAGAGCCCCATAATCGGTTTATCGGTGCTCAAAAGCCAGGGAAAGAATGTGTACTTGCGCGGACTGTAACGAGTTTTACCTCTCTTCCTTTTCTGCAAATCGTAAGGCCGTAAGAGGAGGTGGGTCGAGAGGGCGCGAGACCGTCTCTTCCACCCTACCCCAAAGCTCTAAGACAGTCTCTTCCATTCTATCCCGATGCTCTCAGAGAATCTCTTCCATTACCTCCCAAAGCCCTGAGACTAGGTTGTGGAGAGGGCTATTGTCCGGTATCGTACTTAATATAACGCACAGTACATTGATCTGCTCGGCCAACACCCTCATTGTTGATCTGTTTTCTACTCCGTCTGTATCAAGCTGCTCGAATTGCGCGCGGAGTCCAGTAATGTCGTTCCCAGTCTCCGGGAAGCGTCGGCAATTTTCCATGCCGTTAACCATTAACCAGCACGATAGTTTGACGGCTACTCACATATTGCTCACACCCAGGCATGCGCACAGACTCTGGCAATACTCTAAGTATTGGAGGTCGAGTCTTTTTCTACGCAATTGGGCTCTTGAAAGACTTTTCCGGCGGTACGCCAGGCTGTCCATGCACCATCCCCGGGTCTCACTCGTTTCAAAGCCTCCGGATCTTATTCTCGTTATCACGGCATTTTATGAAAACGCCTTTCAGATGAAGGTTGGTAATATTTTCTTGTTCGAGTCTGTCGTATGCTTTCGTTCAGCAAAAGCAATCTTTCATCATTAAGCTGCCAAAGTCGATTGAGATCATTCTTCCTCAGCCAGATCCGGAAGCCCATGCCAACTATTTTTGATTGAGAAACGACAAGTTCGACGACAGACCCTATCAGGGCGAGTTCGATCATGATTTCCGAATCTACTACTGTAGGTCTGGGTTTTGTGCTTTGAAAACGCAAATGGCCCCCAGGACTGTGATGGAATACCTGGCTCTGGCTGGAGCTTGGAGCAGTGGAAAGACAAGACAGTGAGAGATTAGCAAATGAGATTCTTTGACAGAAAGAGAGATGGAAAATGGGGTTGAAAGTGTGAATGATGATGATGATGAAGATGATGAGAGGAAAGGGAAGAGAGAGGGGCGGTAGTAGTAGCAAGAACAAAACATCCGTTTGCATTCGATGCCCACACCTGACACCTGGACAATGGAAATGGAGCAAACAGGTCTGACTCCTCCCTTCATGAGGGTCCCATCTCCATCAAACAAGGATGAAGACTTTGAAGTCTCCCCCTGCAGTCACTCGCTGTGTTAGCTTATCAAATATTCCTAGAAATCGGCATTCCACACTGGAATTTCTGACTTACTTTCGCTGCATACACCAATGAAGAATGAATACCAATCATGAACATGAGATTGTACAAACCATTCATGAGACATTTGGCTGACTAACCAGAGGTAGCATCGTTTACTTTTCCCTCGAGAGAGCTATGTAGCTCACTTTATTACTCCAGGGCAACCGACAACTACTTCAAAAGAGCGTGATGGCCTTTTGACTCTTGACTTTACAACAAGTAATCCGTTGAGTACCGATAGTGAAGCACGTAGTGCTGGGCCTTGAGTTACGGTTTCTGGCCTTTGTGGGATGAGGAATCTCGTTGAATTCTCAGGAAAGCCATGCCACAGACAAGCTAATATCACGATATGTATTCTGTCCTTTTTTTTCTGCTGTTCTATTAATGTTTGTGTGTGCCAGCAGCGTGATCCGTTCAAAAATTCATCGTGGTCTATAGTTCTGCCACTTTTCGCAGGGTCTTCTGGGAACCACGTCGGGGCGTATGCTAAGCCAGAGCTTAGTATGCTGGATTAACCAAAGTAGATCAACTATGTTGACCTTTGCGGAGTAGCCATTCTCCAAAGGTCTTTGGCTAGCTTCTCACCTGGAAGATCTTTGTCTGACTACTCTTCCCACTTTCCCCATGAAAGGGCTTTGGCTGGTATACCCCCCGAGGGCCTTTAGCTAACCATGTCTAACGGAAAGTCCTTTGGTAGGGCTTAGCTCTAAAACTACGTTTAATATAGTTAATTTCAACTCCTTACTAGTCCTCAAAGGTTGCTAAAAAGAAAACCGGACGACTTATATAGACCATGTCGGTAAATTTGCCAACCTTCGAAAGCATAGTGCGGGCTTGCAGCAACTTATCCGTGGACAATATTACACTTTTACACAGTCATCAAATCAAGACTTAGACGTTCTGTAAGATCTAATGCAGAAATAATATCATCCAGCTATCAAGACCTGCAAGGTCTGCTTACCTCTATAGTAACTTCCTTCAGCTGGTTAGGAGTCAACCGAAGACAAGGGTCTCATGAGGTACGTAGTCATAGCAAGTCGCTTATGATCGCTTCTATCTTTCTTTCTTTCTTCTCAATCCAGTTTAACCTAAACCTTCCAAGAGAAGAACCAAGCGTTGTCTCTGAGCGTGGCAATCGAGGGGAGTCATGTACTTGCGTAATTGACTATAGGGCTCATACTCGATATTGAAGAAGAGTCGCAGTCTGCAGCGACAAAGATGAATAGTGAGTCCTACTCCCGCCGGGGCTGGACCAAGGCTTTGCACAGCGAAGGACAAAGCAGAGACTCACAAATAGGCAAAGTCCATCGGCTCTTTACTGGTCCCCGGAGTTCTTCGTTAGCTATATAATTCTCCACATTCTACCTGTTTAAAGCAATAGAAGCCCGTTCATCCTTCACAGTCGATCTTACTCCTCTCAAAACAGTTTGACACTCAAAGTACCAGCAGTAGCTCACCCAAAAGCATAGAAGTGTGTCTTCTTCTGTTGAAGAAACGGCTGACTTGTGCCTGATAGAAAAGATAACTCCAATGGAGAGCACTGGGCGATTATCGACTGTTCGTGGAGGGTATTCTTCATGGGCTGAAGTCGCGGAATGGCACGATCCCCCGGGATATGATTGCGACGATTCGAGTTTCTTCGCGCCCTGGCCTACTTAGTAGAGTCGACTATTTATCTCAAATTGGGATAAGCGGCTGCTGTCATGCGTTCTGGATGTCAAGGATGCAGAGACAACGCCTGATGACCAACTCAGTGTTGTGGAGTCGACTCGGCAGGCGTCAGCGACCTGGCTCAGGCACTCGGACACTGCACCGTTCCACATCTTCAGCCTCCCGGCCTCCGGAAAAATAAATATGATTGATCATATCGCTACAGAGATTGCCCACGATTATCTTCAGATGTGGTCCAAAGCCTAAGCGCCTGGTGCCAGTTTACACATCTTCTTCTGGCCGCCAGCCAAGTTAAAGCAGCAGGAGAGACAACTCGAACAGAATCTTTACGGTATGCTGCGTGCCATCCTCTGGCAATTGATCATCGCACTTGCTGAGCTGCATCCAGAGCTCTCCCTGGATCTTTTACCAAGGCAGTATGATGATTCCAAGAGGCGCGATTTCAGAAAGATGCCTTGTATTATTGACAATGACGAGGTGCTTGCCGCCTGGAATAGATTGGCTGGGTCTGACAGCATCGACGCCGATTGCACCTGGCAATATTTCTCGATGGCTTGAATCATTTCGAGAAAGACTTTTCCGAGATGATGGAATACATTGAGCCGTGGGTGTCCGCCAGGCCATTGGATGTCAAGATCCGCACGTCGCACAGAACAATATCTCAAATTCACTACCACCGAGGCGAAGAAATCAAATGAACCAAATCTTTTTGAACAAGGCTAAGGGTTCGTTTTCCGAGCTCCGTAAGTGGGTCGACCGTATCTCGATGAGCTCGAAAGATCCAGGGATGATACGCCCCTCTTACAAGATAGAGTTCGAAAAATCGCTGGAGGAAACATTGGTAAATACACCCGAAGGTATAATGGACGTGCAACAGTGATGATCACAGGCCTGACAAATAACCATGGCTTTCGCGGCTTATCAATAGTTTCTGCCTAGGTAGTTCAAGTCTATTATTCACCAATCTGACATCTGTAACGACTGAGGAGTCCTTGAATCTTTATGGTATATTCATGTCAAATAATCAACGAAAGAACCTCACTTGGCGATGACAAAACCAACGTCTCTCTTAAGAGCAGCCTGACTTGACTCGACACAAGTTGTCGAACAGGCAGCGAACTCGATCCAGGCGCTGTGAACTCCTTCTGATCACTGATCGACTGATCGGATTTGATTCAAGCCATCGATGCAGAATTCAAAGGCTATGAATCGTAGCTAGCAATCAACACATCTATGAAAATAATGATCGTAGGCAGATCGTCTGGAGCGCGAACCCGCAAGTGCCCACGCATCGTGGATGGCGACGGAACAGGAAGGAAAAATGCTCATCATGGTATAAATGTTTCCCCTTCTCCGCTTCGTGCCTGAATTCGTGGTCGGAGTCGAACCCATCATTTGCTGATCTCGATAAAGCTGACTCGTCCCGGCCGTGGTTCCGTGGATCTGCATCCTGACTTAGGGAATCCGCTTGGGATCTTGATGGGGCTGAGGGAGCATGGGTGGTGGTCCATGTGAACGATCGGTGAGCCATCGTGGAGAATGATTCCCTGCATCAACTCTCGAGAGTAATTGTTTAGATCGCGAGCGATGACTCCACTGCTGCAATACTGAGTACTTGCTCAGTACTATAGTACTATAAACTGGGATCCGATGACATCGAAGTTGTTTTCGGAGAGTTTGGTGTCGGTAATGAGACCGACAAGCAGTTCTTTTCTCGATTTTCCACAGTTCACTAGTAAAAAAGTAGGTAGAATAATTTCTCGAGGCAGACAAGCAGCATTGGCCCTTGTCATCTCGTGACGAGGTATCCTTCCCCTTTTCCTCAGCTCTGCTGCGTGCAGGATGAGAAAGCTCTAACGCGAGATCATGACCAGAGTTCATGGTCGAGACTAGACAGGGTCGAAGTTGCCCATGACTCGGATACGTATCATAGAGCTTGTTTTTTTTTCTATTTCTTAACGAACAGGAATAATAGGTAAATTGCCGACCAACATCTAAAGCATTCAGGTACCAGAGAAGTTCCGCATAACAGGCACCCAGGCAGTAATCTGGGGCGGTAAGCTAGGGGCAGAATCCGCGGGAGCTGACAGCATCAGTCAGGCTCAACCTCATCCATCAGCCTCATCTTCCTTTCCTCACTGACCTCACAGCTCACTTTCAATTGCCCTACCACGACTTGTGTAAGGCTCCGGTATCGAGAGTCAATCAGTAGTAACAAGAACGACTGATAATCCGATAAGCATTCTAATTAGCTCCTTCCCAATGCAAATACTCCCGCCTGCTTACAATTTCCGGATTAGCGCCCCGCAATGTGGAGTTTACTGGTCATTCTGGAAAGGAGTGAAAATTTGCTGTGGCTAAACAGTGTAGCAGCCTAGCCAGTAGCTATGGAGCACTGCTACGCTACGAACCACGAGGCGTCACTCCCCTGTCCTCACGCTCGCAGCAAATGATAGACACACAAACACACGAGTACGCCGCAAATCCTCCAATCAGGCTGGGCACGTTACCCCTGACTGAGTCATGTTTATTAAACACGGGAGCTCCACCGACTTGATCGTCGCCACCAGTAAGCGCTAGCCTCCAGCTAGACCCTGGGGCCGAGGATCAACATGGGCTTGTCAAGCTTTTCAAAGCATGCCGCGTGGAGTGGGCTAACGTATACTAGTGAAAGGGGAAGGGCTGTACCCTGTGTGCCTGCACACCGTTTACCGTTTCTGTTGGCCATGGCAAGAGTAGGCTAGGTCCCAGGGGTTTGGAAAGCCCAAATTGGCAAGTTCAAAGCTTACTTTGACTGTCTGCGCTCGCCATTCGCCTGAGGCTGCTAAGCTAAGTCCGCCGTATGGGCCATGGTATGTAACATGAAGGCGGACGGGGTGGAGATTCCACCCTCACCGCGCCGCGGATGATAACTTTTTTCGGCTCACGCCCGAGCCTGTACCGGCTATTGCACACCTTGACACGTGGTTGGATAAGCCTACTAGGGAGCATTATGCCTCCGATCATTGCTCTATGTGATCTTTCTCCTCTCCACCATGAGGCGCCATGACCAAGGCCAGCTACCAAGGGGCAAATCCTGGATTAAATAGCTCAAACACCGCCCCGGGATTGATGGCGGAAAACTCGACCCTTTCAACGTCTTCTACCATGCTGACCCTTGCACTTGAGTCGTTTCTGGCGGCTGGCCCGACCAGGGACGGCCAGTCTCTGCATTCACGCGGAGAAGAGGGCTCCCCCGTGATTAGTCCTCTGTCCGACCTGCAGCGAAAAGGTCTGATCGTGATTTCTGCGCTCGCCCTGCTTTCTATGTTAACAACCTTCTTGCTTCTGAGCTTCATCACGTACCGATTCATCTTTTGGCGCCAGTACTATGGACGTTACATAGGTTACAACCAATATGTGGTGCTAATGTTCAATCTGATTCTGGCCGACTTTCTGCAAAGTTTCGGTTTCATCATATCCCTCCGCTGGATTGCGATCGATGCGGTGCGAGCAACGGATGTCGCCTGCTTCCTGCAGGGGGTGGGGCTTCAGATTGGCGACCCAATGAGTGGTCTTTTTGTCCTTGCTATCGCAGTTCACACCTTCCTGCATGTCTTCCTCAACTATCAAATGGAGCACCGAGTCTTTGTCAGCATGATCATCGGTCTCTGGGTTTTCGGAGTGGTCATGACCATTATTCCGATCGCTGCGCACGGAAGATATGTGTGGTTTCCAGCAGTGGCCTGGGTTAGTTCATGCATCTTTGTCTGTATAGTCCTTGGCGGATGTTGGCTAACTTGGTTCTTCAAAAGTGCTGGATGACTCCTGACTACGAGAACATGCGATTGTGGACGCACTACGTCTGGATCTTCGCCTCCGAGTTCTTTACCGTCTCGCTCTACGCGATAATGTTCATACAACTACGCCAGAAAATGTCCGAAGCGGCCGTCCTTGGCGAGCACAACTCCGAGAGTCTGCACCGGTTGAAAAAGGTCATTTTCCACATGGCAGTCTATCCCGTCGTCTATATTTGCCTGACCTTGCCGTTGGCGGCCGGTCGCATGGCGTCCGCTGGAGGGCACTCGCCTAGTGTTCTTTACTTCTGTTTTGCGGGCTCCTTAATGGCATGTTCCGGGTTCTGTGACTCGTTTCTGTACGTCGTGACCCGCAGGAGTGTGGTTGTGGAATCCGAGGCGCGGGGAAGCAGCAACAAGCTCTCCAGCCGACGGAATAAATCTTCGGCTGTGCAGCAATATGCCATGAGTGCAGATCCGAAGGGACCTACGTCAACGACAATAACCCGGGGCCGTAGTGATTCCACCGAAGAGATGATTGGCAAGGGCGGCCTCGAGCTGACGCCCATGGGCGTGGTGTTGCAGCATACGACGATCGAGGTCACAACCGAGAGTGCATACGAGCCGTCGTCTAGTGATACCGGTGCCTCCAAGCGACACGACACCGAGATAGCACTATCTATTCCTGAGGCCCACCAGCATGGCACATGATGCCCGCTACTCGGCAGGCGATGGACCCCTGCTGTTGCGACCGTGCTTTGAGCCACCCAATCGCTATCCTTGCACTCTTACCCTCCAGACCTCGGACTACCCCTGGTTCGCACGGTCGCAGCCGGTCGGCTATAGGCTGCTGCATCTGTCGAAGCCAAGGTCTCGATCTGATTTTTTTAGGCAGAGTTTCTGCGAGGCAGGCATTACGGTACACGACGCTATATGCCCTATGATGGTACTTGGCCAACCCCTGCATGTGTTCAAGAGGCGGTACCCAGTCAGCACGGCTTATCCGACGTCGTTTAACGTCGATAAGACAATCCGAACGAGCGTGCAGCGACCACTACCATGACACATGATAGAAAGCTCGCGATGACATGCACGACATGGGCCCGCCACGTGGCAACCTGTCTCAGAAGAGTATCCCTATCCCACACGGCTTCCCGTTCTTTGACTACAGGATCTTGAGCTGTCTTTTGTCTCTGACAAGCAAGGACCCCCGTATAGCCCAGACACCGCTGCATACTCACCAGGTTGTGGTTCTCGATGCAGACCCAATAACGACAGAGATGGCTTTACTTCTGCCAGACCCAATAACGACAGAGATGGCTTTACTTCTGCTCATGTTTGTACTTCTATCATGTATATGTACATCTCGCAGTCTAAGGACGCGGTCCTTCCATACATACATCTCATAATACTTAATATGCACATGCGAACATGATCATGACCGTCCGATACTTAAACCACATTATGTGCAGCCTGATGGACTCAATCCCCTTCAAACCAGCAAGGATTGATATGAAAACACCGATCTAACTTCATCTCGCGACTCAAAAAATAGCCACGGAATTAGGTGGACTCGCCACCCCTCCGACAACCTAGACACGTCAAACTGGCATTAGCAAAGACCATCCTCCCTCTGACTGAACAAACACCCCCCTCTCCCTCCCCGCCTCCCCAAAAGAAAATGAACAGAAGAAGTAAGAAAACACATACCTTCAAGGGCACACTCGCCACAAAGAACTCATACCGCCCCACCGCACGACAATGCTCCGCCAACCGCTCCAGATCGAACAGCTCCCCAATGGGACACCCCCACCCGGCCAGCACCCACTCATGGAGATTGAAGCGGCGGTCAGCGTGGGCGCCGCGGATCGGGGCGCGCTCGAAGCTGGGCGCGTCGCCCGCGACGGCCGCGAACTGATGCTCCCAGAGCCAGCGCACGGCCGCCTCGGAGGCCTCGAGGCCGATGAAGTCCGGGGACGGGCGGCGGGCGAGCGCGTGGCGGTCTGCGTCTGTGAGGGCCGTGTAGGCCTGCGTGAACCCGCTGCGGATGAAGAGGATGTCGGCCGGGCGCGCGCGGATCGCGTAGTCGGTCATGAGTTGCGTCAGGTGGGCGATGGGGATGGCGCACGAGGTCAGCGGCGAGAGAGCGATGCCGTGCTCGCCGGCCCAGCGCGCGTAGTCGAGGAGGATGCCGCGGCCGGTGATGCCGCCGGCTTCGCTAACTACTTTGGGTGCGTTAGCATGACTGGATTCGCTGGGTGCAGGTGCAATGCCCTGGGAAGGTGGTGGGTTCCCCGGGACAGGTAAGAACGTACAATGAAGCCCAATAACATCCGATGTTTCAATCTCCTCCTGTGTGTGTCCGTTATAGAACCTTTTACTCTGCTGGTGAGCTATTCAAAACGCCATTTAGCCTATTAATCAATCCAATTCAAACAACCCCTTCCCGACCGATTCTCCCTTTCTAACACAAGGAGAAAAAGAAATAAAACAGAAATGCACACCATAATGCCTGAACCCATCCCACTGCGTCGACCCCTGCGTATTAAACGTCAACACATCATCATTAATACAGTTCGGCCGCCGATGCACAATCTCCTGCCGGAACGGGTCGCGCTCGAAGCTCGGGTACGTCGGCATGCTGAGCGGCCAGTCCAGCGATATGCGCACCCCCGTCCGGATCTCTTTGGCGGCTTCGACTATCACTTCGTCCGTTAAAAGGTTGAGCGTCCCCAGTTGATCGTGAGCTCCGAAGCGGCCCCAGGCGTTGCCGGGGGGCCCGGTGGGATCGAGGGGGAGGGCGGAGAAGGGGATTTCCATTCTTTCTTGGGGGGGCATGGGAGACAAAAGAGGAGGGGGAGGTGGTGTAGGGGTTGTATTGCGCTTTTGTTTTTGTTTTTGTTTTTTGTACAGTACTAATTCTAAGTCGAGTAGATTGGATTCAATTGGGGCTACTAAGTTCTTATGTACGGGCCGGAGATTGCGGGGTAATGGGGCCCGAATGAGGGCTTTTCCGTTTCTTCGTCCGCTTTTCCGATGCGGAGATGTCGGGATGGGCTGGGGATTCATGGAGGCGGTTGTGGGGGGGCAGAGGCTGTTTTTGAGTTTTAGTAGACTTAAAGTGTTAAACTCAATGCAATACATATGCCGTTTTAAGTCTACTAGATAATCAGTTAGTTGGTTGTTGCGTGAACCCTTGCTGACTGTCAAATATATGCTACAGTACAATGTGTTGTGGTCAACCGGACAAATTTGTATCAATACAATTTCACTTCTAAATGACGCTATCTGACATTTGAGGTCCATCACTTATGTCAACCTCCTGAGATCATTCACTATCTTGAATATTTGCATCCACAGCTTCGTTAGGCGGCCACCAGAAATCGTCCTCTAGCGCCTCGCTGAGTTCTTCGTCCACTGGACTCCAGAAACGAGTGGGAACTGAAGTAGGCATGACCGGAACTTCAGCAGTCTGTATAGTATCTGCCGTCAGATCAATCACCTCTACAGCTACAACCTTGACCTTGGCCTTTGCCGACCGTCGCTTAGGCTGAAAAGGTGGCTCTGAGACTTCCGAGTCTTCATCGCTGCACAGGTTGATGATGTCCTTGGCCTCTTCAAGACCCCGTTTTTTCTGACCAGCCCGCTGGTTGCGCATCTGTGCTATCCTCCGTTGAGTTTCGACTTGTTCACGTTCTTTCTCCTCCAGCCCGATGCGATACCTGGGATCGAGTCCGTCGAGCTGCAGAACCTGCCAGTTCTCCGCCAGCATGGTGTAGGCTACTTCCTCCAATGGCGTATTTTCTGGCCGGGCCCACGCGGCGAACGGCCCATCGTAATACGGACCTTTGCCCACGCCATAGATGGGGTGCCGCTCTAGCTGGCCGGAGCGCAGTAACTCGGCACCGATGGCGACTCCCGACTCAGGAGTTTCTGTTTGCATGGCATTTTGCGGTTCGGATGCAGGCTTGTAGTCCATCGTAACACGGTCCGTGCGCGAGAAGGGCGCCGAAGAGAGAATTTGAATGCCGCCAGCTGCATCTCCTACTAGGAGATTGGTCTTATCAGGCGAGAAAGAGAGGCTCATGATCTCCTCTTTCAGATCTGCCATGTCCTTGTCCAAAACATCCTCTGGGGCCCGGAGAATATCCCATTTCTTAAGCACACCGTCGGAACCTCCACTGTAGAAATCTCGGACCGTCTCGCCCCAGAGAGCCGTTCTAACACCAACATCGGTTTGTTCGCGGGGTAAATTATCATTCGTCGGACTGAGCGGTTCACCATGCTGTAGCTTGTGCAATATGTCTGCCGGGTTTCGAAAATCCCAGATATACGTAGCACCATCGGTGCAGCTCGCGGTGATGTAGTTCGTGTTCATCGGGCAAAAGGTCACATCATTAATATCCAGCGCAGGACATTCAAACTCCATGACAGTCACTTTCGACGTCAGCGGCTCGTATATGCGAACAGAAGTTTTGCTCCCCTTAGATGCCTTGTTCAATGTGTGGCCAATGTAATTAGCCACAGCAGCCACCGGCAAAGTAGGGTGCCATTTAATGTCGAACACGTTTTGCGAGTTGGGTAGAAAGTTCAGAGTCGTGATGGAAGACTCGGCCACTTGCCAGCCTGCCAACTGGCCATCAGGAGTTAGACCCTCGTATCCCTTCTCAGACAAGCCTGCGAGGAGGATATTCCCAGTCGCTGGAATCGTGCCCCAGGCCAGCGACGAAGGCACCAACTCAAGGGCCTTGTTCGAACGGGGTTTGCGGGTTTCGAGGGCTGCATATTCCATTTCACCCAATTTCCAGAGGCCGATCGAGCGGGTCCCTGTTGCTAGTAGATCAGGCATGTATTTCGAGCGAGCCATGACTTCCACCTGGCTATCATGCCGTAATGTTCTATAGCACATTGCCCCTCGACTTGAGCATTGCCACAGCTTGACAGTGCGGTCATAACTCGCCGTAAACAGAGCGTCTTCCCACCACTCGATAGCTGTAACACTCATGAACAGACGAGGGTCTTGCAAGTCAGGACTTTCGGCTGTCCCGCCCCGCGGTCGACGCACCCAATGCTCTGGTAACTCCTCCAATGAGTTCCGGGCCAAGTCTCCAAGAAGCAGATTATTGTTACGATTATACGACATGTTGTGTACATCAGCCTGCGCCGCTGCCCCGGCTGCGAACCTGGTGCCATCGGGCGACCAGCCCAGAACAATCACATCACCGGAAGCGCCTCTGTATTTATTGGATAATTCGAGGTTGTCAGAAGCCTTCATACGGAGTTTTTGTGCATTCGAGAGTCCCAGCTGACGCTGATGTAGTAGTGCCGTCACTGTGTTCGAGGGATCTCTTGACGGACCTCGCGGCGGACTGGGCTGTTTGGCGCGCGGTGTAGGAGGGGTCGCTAGACATGACTGTGGCGGGGGTCGCTCGGGCTCGTGCTGGAGACTAGAACAAGGCGACGAAGCATGGCTGCGAGCCCTGCTGCGTCGAGGGGATCTGATCGCCAGGCCATCGCTGCGATCCCTTCCTTGCCGCGATGCTCGTGGCACATGCTCTGTAATCGGGCTAGCAGCACCGTCAAATCCGAAGCCCGCATAGTTCGATCCATCGTAGTAGTTGGTAGGACCCTTTCTTGGACGGCCGGAGCGTCGCGCCCGAACTGCGCGGGTCGTGTCCGATACTTGTGCATGATCCGTGGAAGGAAGCTTGTCCTGCGATTTGGGTTTCAAGGACTCTGGCGTGTCCGGAAGAATCAGCGACAGAGTGCTTCCACCAGTCGAAGTATCATCTATTGGTGTGTCATTGCGATAGACGGATGGTTGTGAGTCGGTGTTAGAACGGGCTGAGGATCCCAAGAACTGCGCGAGCAGGTTCTCAGCCTCTACGACCACACTGTCGTCGTCATCAGGCTCCTGGGGCGTGAACCAATATGACATCATGCGATATTGCCGGGGATGCAACTTCGGCGTGTCATATCGCCCGGCTTTTCGAGGACTTGAGACTGGCGCAGTGGGATCCAATGGGGATGGAAAGGCGAGGTCAAGTCATTTTCGTGTTGCGGACGCGGAGACGGAACACGAGGCGGGTGGGAGTGAAGGTAAACGCGGAGGCGCGTTAATGGGTGGACAAAGCATGCAAACACGTTGCAAATAGTGCAAACATCAATGTCATGGTCGGTCCCGGGTTAATGGCCAAGGGACAACAACCTTGGAGTGAATCACCCTCGCTTCTTGTA
Organism: Aspergillus saccharolyticus JOP 1030-1; assembly: GCF_003184585.1. NCBI lineage: Eukaryota > Fungi > Ascomycota > Eurotiomycetes > Eurotiales > Aspergillaceae > Aspergillus > Aspergillus saccharolyticus. The sequence continues at coordinate 115,545 of NW_020290664.1, read as the reverse complement.
AAGCTATAACTAATGAATTGCTGCTCATTGAAACACACAAGTCCATTCCACGCAAGTAAAGGGTATACGCTGCACTATAAAAATGCTAATGTACAAAAGGTTTCCAGCCAGGCCCGGCGCCATTGTCCATCATTTCTGATGCTTAAGGATTATTTTCATGTACCTAGTAAAAGACATTAGCACCCTGATCCGAAAACCAACAGGCGGACTTACAAGCTCATTCCGGTCAAAGCCATCAAAATCCCTGCTATGCTCTGATGCGAGACCACATGATCAGACAAGACCCAGCCCAGGCCTACGATGATGCAAGTCTTCAGCTGCCCGATTACGGTGCTCGTAACGGGCCCTGCCGCATCGATGATATAGAACTGGGAGAGATTGACTAGACACGCCATGATGCCACTCTGATGACAAATTTTAGCTGAAAAGGTAAGGGTAAAGGTGGCTTGAGATACTCACAGCCAGAATAGACAGCCACAAAGACTCTGGCACAGTAGAAACCGTCGGGAAGGTCTCCACCCAGGGTGCGACACAGAGTAGGACCGCCGCGCTGACAGGCGCCTGGTTGAGCAGAAGCTGCATGCTGCTCATCTGCAATTTCTTGTGGTAGCGGCCTACTAGTACGGTGTACATCGCACTAGCGCATACACCAGAGAAGGCGAAGAAGATGCCCTGCGCTGAGGTCGACTCAGTACTTCTGGAAGAAGGAAGGGAGTCGTAGTAGGAGACGACCCCTACACCCGTGCAGAGTACAATGAGGGGGAGGAAGGCGGCGCGAGGGATGCTGGATTGATACAGGATGTAATTGAGCAGCGCAGTTGCAGGGGTTAAAAGCAGCCGCGCCAATTGGTGAAAGATTACCGAGGAGTGGGCGAGGGCGAGATTCTGGAAGATCACTTGTATACACATGGCCGCAACAAGATGAAGGATGCGATATGCAGAGACGGGTTTGGGCTCGAACCAGCCACACCAAGGACGAGAAGTGACCCAGAGGGTCAAGCCAGTGATAGTGAAGTGATAAGCCGCAAATGATATTTGAGAGTTTCGAAGCATCGCATGCGAAAGAACAGACTTGTTGGTGAAGACCTGCGATATAGAAGTAAGCCTCATGTGGATCCAACCGAGGAGGAGTAATGTCTTACGATAGCTACCGTGGACAAAATGTTAACTGTCATCCATATTAGAAGACGAATGCTTGACCCCGATTGTTCATCTGAAGGTATCCCGTCCTGTGTCTTCTCCTCGTCGATTGTGTAAACGACCTCCGAGTCTGGGTTGTCAAGAGATGGGGTAGTCATAGAGGGACAGGATAATTCATGAACAGAGTTCTCCTCATGGTTCTTCTCCCCATCCTTCCGCTCATCTAGAGAGGGCGCTGCAGTGGCCATGGTGAGAGAATGAGGCGCTATTGCTGTGTAGCTGAAGCTGTCCTGGTGTTTAGAACATCACTGAGCGTCAGGCAAGCGGACACCGACAAGTAGAGATTTTCAATGCGACACGATCACGCCTGCCAGGTCGGTTCACCCGCATGTAGAATCTCGTTTGCGGGGAGCATGACGCCGGCGACCGGGTCGATACGACCGCAGAGACTAGCTGGGGTCTGACAGACGAAAGCATGTAGGCCCTACGATACCCTCGCCGCGACAGGACCCAGACGCTCGAACCAAGGAACATTCTTCCTGGTTGCACTTCGATGTTGCTTCAGCCCCCCAGGGGCGCGTGTGAGGAGTTCCGTTTTCGGCTCACAAGAAGGGATGGGGCCGAGAACAGGAATGCCCCCCTCCGCGGGATCGGTCGATCGCAATGCAGGTACAAGTCTGGATCGGGGCGCAGTCTGCTAGGAGCCATTATCCCTGAAGAGATTGCCACGAGTAAAAGAGAAGAGGAGACCCTCAATGCTGGACGCATCCAGGTGCAGTCAGCATGACATGCATAGTTGCATAGTTGCATACGGGTAGATCAAGCGGCCTCTGTGGGGGAAGCGGGGAAGCATAATCCCAAGCTGGCAAACACTGCAAAACGCCTTCTCCAGGTCACGTGGGGGTTGCCGGCACATCGAAAGTCATCCGGTAAATGGCTTTACCCTCCGTCCATCGGCTGTGTGTTCGGCAGTCGATGTCGGTGGCGGCAAGTGACAATAAAATCATGTCCGCGCTACACCCCGCCATTAGGATGGTTGCCCCTCCTGTACTTATACTTTTCTATTGCAGGGTCCCCTTTCATTCACTGTTTCCTTCATTGACCTCATAGCTGCACTCCACACTCCTCCCCTTCAAGATGGCGACTCCCGGCTTGCTTTACGTGACGATGCACCCGCGTCCCTCGCTCCCCGCCGCACAGTTCCACGACTGGTACAACACGGAACACGGCCCATTGCGCCTGCGTCTGCCCTTCGTCACCAACGGTTTCCGCTATCGGGCGGTTGACGGCGAGGAGCCGGAGTGGGTTGCTTGGTATGATATCACGGAAATGGAGGAGTTGACCCGCGAGACCTACCTGGCTCTGCGCGGCGATGGAATCAAGACTCCGCGAGAGAAAGCGACTATGGCGCAAATTGCCGTCGATCGCCGCCTCTACGACTTCCTGGGTGAACAAAAAGCCGCCGATTACACTCCGCTCGAGGATCAACCTGATACTACTGTGGCCGGTTCTGTGCTTGTCGCCGTCTCCACTACTCTTGTCGATGACGCCGCCAAAGAAGCCGACTACAACCGTTGGTATACCGAAGAACACATCCCCATGCTCTCCCGAGTGCCTGGCTGGCGCTGCTCCCGTCGCTTCGTGACGGCTGCCATCGACCCCAATGCCCCTCGCGAATATTTGACTCTCCACGAGTATAAGGCTACCAATGGCTTGGGAGGTCCGGAACACAAGGCTGCTATGGATACCCCTTGGCGCACTCGGATCGTGAACGAGACCATCACCAGCCAGCGTCGTCGCGTCTTCGAGTGGGCCTACACCTTCGGACCTGCTCCCCGCGAGCTTTCCTCCCTTGCCTCTAAGGATGTTGCTGGACCCTGGTCGTCCAACGACGGTCGCACCCGCACTTTCCCCTCGCCCACTCGCCCCGCTGTCGAGTCGTTCGTCACCACTCCGGACGGTGTCGACCTTCCCTACCGGTTGGAGGGCAGCACTGATCCTCACAGCCCTGTCATTGTGTTAAGTAACTCGATTCTGGTTGATTATGCCATCTGGGATGACTTTGTCAACGCTTTCCTTGCCGATCCCCGCAACCAGGGCTTCCGTATCTTGCGCTACTCCACCCGTGGTCGTCTGCAGGCATGCGGCGAGCAGCCGATTAACATCAACGTGCTCGCCTCCGACATTATTGCCCTGCTGGATGCCCTGCGCATTCCCCAGGCTACCCTCATCGGTGTCAGCTTGGGAGGCGTCACAGTGCTCAACACCGCGCTCCGCTACCCTGCCCGCGTGACGCGCTTCATTGCCTGCGATACCAACAGCTCCAGCCCGGAGTCGAACCGCAAGGCGTGGAACGATCGTGTGGCGATGGCCGAGCGTGAGGGTGCTGTTTCTGCCACTACCCAGGAGAAGATTGTCGGTGAGGAGCTTGCCGAAGTTACTGTTCGTCGGTGGTTCGTGCCGGAGTCGTATGAGACCCAGCCTCACCTTCCCTCGCAGGTGAAGGAATTGGTGCGCACCAACAGCCTCGAGGGCTTCCGCCAGAGCGTGCAGGCTCTCTGCGCATACGATGTCCGGGAACAGATGGCGCAGGCGCAGGTTCCTGGTCTTTTCGTCGCTGGCGAGGGCGATGGTGTGCTACCTAAGACCATGCAGCAGATGGCAGCTGACCTGAAGGGTGATGCAGAGCTGAAGCTGATTCCTAAGGCCGGACATCTGCCCATGGTTGAGAACGCTCCTGCTTTTACGCAAGTAGTTAACGAATTCCTTCACCAGTAGATTTACGAAAATCAATGAATAATTATGTTCGACTCATCTAGTCACTAAGATATATCCGTAATTGCCAATGTTTGGGATGAAACATACGGTCCTAATCAGAGATCACTTCCGACATCCGACAGGGCGAGGTACCTGCAGGATGCTCGCGCCGGTATAAGTTGTAATTCCGGGGAAATGCGGCCACAGCCGGGTTGTTTGTTTGGCATAGTTCATTTGACTGTTGTTTTGGCCGCCTATTTGGATATATTTCCCCAGTTAGCGAGAAGCATATTCAATATTTTCCGGGCGTTTTCTCTGCACTGGTAAAGACTCCATTGAGCACGAACCTATTCACCCCCATAATATGAAGTAGTTCAACGGAATATGCATCCGCATCCTCGGTAAATGCTGTGGGCCTGTGGCTACACTCTGTATCCCCATCGCCGGATATCCCTGGTCCCCCGCAGTCGGGATTTCCGAACTTGCCCGCAACCCAGATTTATCTGGGATCTAGAAGCCAATTCCATGCAATTATTTAATCCCAACCAGTATTGTCTACATCTACTTCTACCACGCGGAAATTGAATCAGACAAATCAAAACTGTCAACCGGTCATCCAAACTATCTGTCATCTTTAATCGGCAAACCCAATTTCCACGAAAGCCGTAAAGACCACCAAGCAGACAGCATGCCCCCGACACCCCTCACAGTCCGATACAAAGAGATCGACGGTAGCAAGATCGATACGGATATCTACCTCCCACCGATCGCTGAAGCCAGCAATGGACAGCCGAGACAATATCCAGTCTGTATGTGCAATCACTTCAGAGACATGCATCGCACCAATCATACACGCCTTGGCGACCGTTATCGCTAACTCATGCCCGCGGGCCACAGTAATCGACATTCATGGCGGCTCGTTCATGCTCGGTCACTCCAAAATGGTCTGCATGCCGCAGGTGGATGATTGTCTAGCCCGCGGTTGGATCGTGATCAGTCCCAACCATCGTCTGTGCCCGCAGGTGAACATCCTCGAGGGACCGATGGCGGATTGCCGCGACCTCCTTGCCTGGATCTACGACAGCCACCTTGATGCGTTCCTTGCCGGGGACTCGGCTGCGCATTTGCGTGGATCGCAGTACCAAGTCGATATGGACCGCGTCATGGCGTTTGGGACATCGTCTGGAGGCACGTTGGCCTTGTCATTGGTAGATACCCACCATCCCCGTTTCCCCAGCGAATACACAAGACAAACTAACGGCCTGTGCTTCCTACTCCAGGGCTGGGACGTCCCCCGCAGAGTCGCCGCGATCCTCGACTTCTACGCGCCCGCCTACTTTGCCCATCCGTTCTGGACCCAGCCACTCCCCGAGATGGCCAGCAGGCTGCCGCCGCTCGACCCGGCTTTCCTCAACAAGATCTACGATGAAAAGCCCGTGCCGACGAATAGCTCGATCTCCCTGGAAGGGCAGACCGAGGTCGGGGTCGTGCCGGGCCCGGACTTTAGCCGTCCGCGCGACGGCTTTGCGCTCACGCAGGTCGCGAATGGTACGGTCATTCGGGCGTGTTATCCCGATCGCGACGTGCGCGAGATCGATCCCGTCCATCACGTTGACGCGGAATTTCCGCCCACGTGTATTGTGCATGGTGGCGCAGATACCAAGGTCATCATTGATGTTAGTCGGGAGTTATATCGCGTGATGCAGGAGAAGGGGGTTCTGTGTGAGATGATTGAGGTGCCGGGTGAGGATCATACGTTTGCGATGAGTATGAAGGTGGGATCGCCGACGTGGGAGTTGCAGCGACGGGGGTTTGATTTCTTAGAGAGAGTCATCGCGAGGTGATCCTGAGTTAAAGTGATGTGATTAAGCAAGATGTAATGTTGTCTATGTTCTGGTCAATCGTAACGGTACCACTGTTGACATCCTCGAGCGTACTCGGAGAAAACCAGGCTGTGAGGGCCTGGTTGCTGCCTGAGGCTTCCGCAACAGGAAACAAGCTCCTAACTCCACCAACTGGCAGGCTGGTGGCATCCTCCGGGGTACATATCGGTGGTCTCCGATAGAGCATCCCATGCGGGATCGGAGATATGATTTAAGCTCCCCCTCACCTGCAACTCAATCAACTCACACAACACTCAATCACACAACATCTCTCAATCCTCCTCTCGAACCTCCGTTAGTACTCCTGTTTGTACATGGACAGCACCCAAACCACCCCATTGCCGCCAGCTGGCCCAACCCAATCACCACGAGACCAACCCACCGAGCGTCTTAACCTCTACCGCAACCAAATCATCCCAGCTCAAGCTCAATCCTCCTCCACCACCACCACCACCTCCTTCTCCTCCTCCCCTCGCAACCCAACCTCACCAACTACCCAGTCCAAAAATCCATCAGCAACCATGTCCCGCGACCCCATCACCTGCCACGTCCTCAACACCCTCACCGGCACCCCCGCCGCCAACCTCCCCGTCACATTAACGCTCCTCTCCCCCAGCACAAACACCGAACCCACCGCCACCACCACTACGTTCCACGCAACCACCAACGCAGACGGCCGCGTCGCGAACTGGACGCCAGCGAACGCCTCCTCGCAATCACAATCCGTCTCGAGCGTGCTGGCCGCGCTCCCCGCGCCCGACAGCAAGACCAACTGGGCGCTGCGCTTCGAGGTCGGCCCCTGGTTCGAGGCCCAGGGGGTGGAGAGCTTCTGGCCCGAGGTGGAGGTCAAGTTCACGGTTAAGGGGAGGGGGAAGGAGGGGGAGGAGGGATGGAGACATTACCATGTGCCCGTGCTGTTGGGGCCGTGGAATTATTCGACTTATCGGGGTTCATGAGGGGTAGTAAGTTGTGAATAAATTGTGGGTTGAAGAGGGCTGTGTGGTTCTGGAGGATTGCGTATGAGTTATTGGGTATTTGAGCTTAATTCATGATTGAGAATTGAGGTTTCGTTGAATGATTGCCAATAGCTGGCTGTGTAGACTGTAGCTGTATTTCAGTTTGTAGCTGGGTCGAGTGCATGCGGGGAACCGATGAGATAAGCTCGGGATGCAATGCGACCGATTTAATCGATACTGGTGATTTGCACGACTCCACGGTTCAAGCATCAGTCGAAGTCCTTGCTATGGTGAGAATGGATAGCGCAACCAGAAGCAGACGTCAGTTCTCTGGACCGCACTTTGAATTCATCGCGGTCGCAGGGGACAATGTAGCTGGAGACGCCGCCACGCGGCGACGCGTCCGCAGCCATGCGATGGTGGATTATCGACGGCGGACTGCTAAACCCAAGCGGAAGGAAAAGGCATCTCCGTTGAATGAAATCGATACGACATCACCGTCTCCTGCGCGGGCAATCCAGGGGAAGCAGGAGTCTCGTACAGATGTCGATTCACTGGTCATTCCTTATGGGAGGTTCTCACTGCTGGATGCCAGCCGATCGGACCCGTTCGGGACGTTTCCGATCGATTGCGATCGTCGGACTCGACGACTTTGGGACCACAGTAAGGTTACCTTCCCCGTGGGGTAGTTGTATGAGACATTATAAGTCTGGAACGGGGGTTGACAGGATGCAGTGTACGATGGGACTTGTTCCATGTTTCGCACGATGCTCGACATCGGCTTTCTTGACGTCGTCCGTGAAACCATCGCTCTATCACAGCTGCTATCGGCTTCGTCCCAACACTTGGGTCATCTTTATAAGGGGAGTAGCACAGACCACTTTAGGTATAGCATCCGAGCGACAACACTCCTCCAGCAGCGCTTGCAAGATCCCTCGACTTGTGTAACAGACGAGGTGGTCATCGCTGTGCTGGCCTTTTGTTGCTATGCTGTGGGTATCGTCTTTCGTTAAAATGCTTGATTCAAGGCTGATCTTGCTCAGAATCTGACGCGCGATCCAGAGCTCCTGAATGTGCACATGAATGGTCTGTCTCGTATCCTAGGAAGTCGAGGAGGTGTACAGTCTCTAGACTCTAAGCCGCTGCTGAGGACTATGCTGTACTGGTGAGCACATACTCCTCGTTACTCTACCTAACTCACGTATGCGTAGGGTGGATGTCAATGGCGCGTATCTTCAGGATAGTGCTCCGCGATATCAACAGCCCTTCGAAATTCTTGTCGACCGCAGCATGCTCACCACCAGCTCATATCAATTCAGCCAGTCACTGGACGACAACACTGATGGAGACGCCTTCGTCTCATACATCCGCCAGAGCCTCACTGAGTTACACATGATCATGCTGTCGGAATTAACGAAGCGAGATCTTTGGTACGATATCCTCTTCCCGGGATTCCACATCTCCCCGATTTTGCATGTTCTGTTGTCACAAAACCGTGCCACGGTGTACGTTAGTATGAACGAGCGCGTGGTAGAATGCTTTCGCCTGGCTACAGTCATATATCTGACTGAGCTCCGTGGGAAATTCGGTCTGGATACCATTCCAGGGCTGCTGTACGGGTCTAAGCTGCTCCTGCTCCTGCGTAATATGGATTTATCTCTCCTCTCGACGAGTCAACAGATCTACCTTGTGTGGGCACTGACAATAGGGGCTTGTGTTTCATGCGTGGATGAAGGAATGCGAAGGCTTTTTGCAGATACGCTGTTGAAGGTCACGCTGCGGATGGGAATTACTCGCTTTGCTGATTATAAAGATCTCATTACACAATTTCTTCGGATTCCTGACGCTTTTGCCTGTTTCCTGGATAACTTGGAAGAAAGCCTATTTCACATTCAAGATAACGGTGTTCTTATTGATCAACAACCACAACCATTTTCCCATTAGCTTCGTTGGCTTCCATCACTCGGTGGGCTTCCCGAATCTCCTCGAACTGAAACACTCGCGACGGCTCCGCTTTGAACTTCCCATCGGCAACCATCTTGACAATCTTTTGCAAAGGGACATCCGCCAGGGGAAACTCGGGAGTTCCGAAGACAAAGCTCCCAAAGAAACTGAAGTGTACTCCACTGGCCATCTGAAGCAGCGGGTTGAAATCCTGAATCGGTGCTAGACCCCCTAGGAACCCAGCCAGACAGACCCTCCCATTCCGTCGTACCATCTGCAGGGAATCCACGATCGTGGTATTGCCTACCAAATCCAAGACAGCGTCGAATCTCTCCGTTAATCGTTCCGAAAGATGCGGTTCTTCGATCACTGCACGCTCAGCGCCCCGTTCCTTCAACAACTCAAATCGACTCTCATTGCGACTCGTCGCCACAACATGCGTTCCTCCCTCCACCGCCAAATTCAGCGCCGCCTGCCCCAACGCCGACGTCGCCCCGCGAATCAACAACCTCTGCCCGCGCTGCAGCTCGAGGTTCCGGAACAGACACGTCCAAGCCGTGGCGTACGACTCGGGTATGGCAGCGAGTTGATGCCACCCCAGCCTCGACGCGTCTGGGCCGAGCTCGACGACATTGGCCGCCCGCACGCTGGTGTACGAGGCGTAACTGCCGTTGACGGTGCGTCCGAGGCCGCCCATCAAGCTGGCTACGGGGGTGCCCTCGGCGAACTCGCCTCCGGGGCAGTCCGCGACTATGCCGACGCATTCGATGCCGCTGACGGGCATCCACTCGGCCCATTCGCCTCTGCGCATGTGCATCTCTGCGTGGTTGACGCCGAAGGCTTTGACTTTGATGACGACTTGTCCGGGTTCTGGGGTTGGTTTGGGGATGTCTTTGATGACTAGGGAGTCGGGGCCCCCGAATTCTCCGATGAGGATGGCTTTCATTGTGTTGTTGTGAGCAGGGTGCTTGACAGGTAGGACAGGTAGGACAGGTAAGAGCTTGTACAAGGGACTTGAGCCTGCTGCTGTATGTTGAGTGAGAAGGACTTTTCCCGGTCAGTCAAGAGGAATCAGTGTAGATGCTGATTGAACTGTTAAAAGTGAATGGCAGACGGCATTCAAGCGACTCTTATATTTTCGAGCATTTCTAGACAGCTCCATCTTCTCCCTCCTGCATTTGTAATCACTCGTCATGTCTACATATTCTAGGGTGTCTTTGTCGTCATTGTCCTAGCTATCGACTCGTACACTCAACTCTACATCCTGGCCCAAGCACCAGGTAGTCGGGTCCACGGTTTCTGCAGCGCATTCCAAATCGGGTTAGTGTAGTTGTGACTCCGCTTTCCCCACGGCCCGCGCGAGTCCACTAGACCCGAACAAGCAAACGCTGGCGTAGCGACAGCCCGACAGCCCGACAGCCAGAGAGTTGATGCGCCCATGGCTCGATGCTTGGACTTTAATTGGGTATTCTGGCATGGCTCACATCGTTCACTGTCTTTGATACTTCTTGCCACCGGTTTATGCGATATGTGGTCTGGATCAGCTGAACACCGTCATTCACCCCTTGAGATATATTTGAGGCCACTGCAGTCCATGCTGCGGTATTGCAAGAACTCAGAAGCTTAGTACTTTGCATAAACCCACCCAGACCGCATCATTTTATATCTTCAAGTTCTGCAACTTGAAGCTTATTACAACAATAATAACAATAGATACCTAGGAGCCTTACCCAGATTCTGTTGCAATGGAGAATCCCATCAGGAACGGGTTTGTTGGGGGACCAAGAGGGGCTTGAACGAGGGGGGGTGGGGGGGCTTCACACGCCGGAGAGGTATTGTACAGTAGACCATGGGCTACTAGGTAGCAAGCTCATATATCCTCGAGGTGTCAGGTCATTTCAGGTTGACATCGTTCTTTGTCCTAAAGATAGAGGGACGAGCCCCTGATTCTGCAAGGAGTCTCTAGTAACTCGCATTGGATGCACCAGACCTGATCATCACTCAATAGTACTAACTGAATATTCTGCCGACCACATACATCAGCAACCGCACACCCGTTTGGATCTTGTGTAGTGTCTAGAGCAAACATATGGTCCATCCCCAACACGTGCGACTTGGTGTTCGTGCGGGCAATCCCTTTGCTCAACCTTGGTTGGCATGTATGTGCCTTGCGGAATGCGGCCGCAAAAGACGTCAGAACCACTTGGCAGCCGATGGGGACGGCAAAAACAAACGCCATCTACGACACCAAGAGCCTGTCACCGGGCTGGGAGTTGAATGGAAGCCTGATGCCTGCGGTCTTTGGCTTGTGGCTGTTTATCACGGGGTGTTGGAGGAGGGGGAGGAAACTTGGTTTTGCGCATGGTTTGGCAGGGTGGCGGCAGGGGAAGGATGCATGCGTCCCTAAAGTATAAGTTTTGAGTCTGGACTGGGGAAATACTCAGGTAGTAGGTGAGAGACTGGGGCTTCCAACTTACATCCCGAGTAGTTAGTAACTTGTAATAAGAATAATGATTACATCACTGCATATACTCTGCGGAAAACAAAAGATCCGGTTTGTTGTCAAACCCCTGATCGACCCGCCCTGGGCCGGAAGATCAACAATCAGTTACATACTAGTGGCCTGAGGCCCTAACCTTAAGTGAGTGTTTCTGCAGTGGTATGCAAGTATGCAGGTCTCCGCCGCCAGGTATGCACAACACTTTTCCCACTTGTTGTCCACATAAAAGGGGAGGCTGCCCCCCAAATATGATCGTTCAGCTAATGACATTATCTCCGACCGTGTCTGTTGCTAACGCCATACCTGGGCTCACTCCCAATGTCCGACTAGCCCTTCACCACAGGTATCGAGGTTCGTAATAAATTCTTCCGACTCCAGGGGAAGTTTCACTCTTTTCTTCCCAGGTCGGCCATTCGTTTTGCTTTTCTTTTCTTTTTCCTTTCCCGTTAAAGGTTGAAAATCGGATCGACTCACGCGTTTGCTGAGATGGCCCACGCGGCATTCGCTTTCCTATGTATATCGTGGCTGTCGCTGTTTTCGCTGGTGAATGCCAGGCCGCAGGGAGGATGGTGGAATACCTCGATGCCGCGCGTGGAAAACACCAGTCCAAGCCTGCCATCCACCCAGCCCAGCCCGAGTTCGGGATCTTTCCCGTTGAGGAGTTATATCCCTGAGCCGATGTGAGGGTTCCCGAACACTCCCCCGCCTGAGTACACCCGACCCATTTCGCTGACGCGCACAGTGGAATACCCTTTGCGATCCAGAACCGCACCGCGCAGCCATGGGTGAGCCTCAATGAGCCCGTCGTCCACCAGCCCAACGCCGCAGCGCCCACTGCTCTCTGCGCCAGCTCCGGTGACTCCGGCGGAGGATACTGGTACGCGGACATCGAGCACAACGGCCAATCCTCCTTCCTCGATTCCAGCCACAAGGAGGCGTACACGGTGTTTCGCAACGTGGTCGACGATTTCGGGGCGGACAACACGGGCAGCAGGGACGCGGCGCAGGCGATCCAGGCCGCGATCCAGGGTAAGCATCCCCGAAACGTGATAGAGCGTTGCCCCCTCTGACTTGGCTGTACGCAGCCGGACCATCCAACGGACCGGATCGCGCCTCCCACTCCATGGGCACCACCGGACAGCCCGCCATCGTCTATCTCCCCGCAGGAACCTACCTGCTCGCGAGCTCGCTGCAGCTGTTCGTGGGGACGGTCATCATCGGCGACCCGACGAACCCGCCCATCATCAAAGCCGCGGCCAATTTCCCGGACGACCATCTCATCTATGCCAAAGACCCCAACTTCGGCGGCACGATCAACTTCTACATCGGGATGAAGAATGTGGTGCTCGACTCGACGGGGGTCGCGTACGACAAGAACATCGCCCTGCTGGATTGGACTGTCAGTCAGGCGACGCAGTTGACCAATGTCGGGTTCAACATGCCGGTTGGGACGGCGACTCACATCGGTCTGACGACCCAGTATGACTACAACAGCAACCTCATCATGGTGAGTTGAGATGTACCAGTACCAGGGGGGGAGCTGCAGACGGGAGGACTGACTCTTTAGAACGATCTGTGGTTCAAAGGCGGCGCGGTCGGCATGAAGCTCAGCGGCCAGCAGTGGGTATTCAAGAACCTGAGTTTTCTGGGAACAACAACGGCGGTCGTGGCCGGGGGCACCGACATCACCTTCCTGGGCTGTCGTTTCGAGCAGTGCAAGACGGGGATTGACGCGCACGGCACCTCGGGCTCGCTGACCGTCATTGACACCTCGGTGACGAGCGTCGGCACGTTTATCACCACCGGCACCTCCGACACAGCCGGCAACTCCATAGTGCTCGAGAACATCAGCAACTACGGCAACACGGTCAAGGTCGGTGACGCGATCGTGCTGAGCGGGGGGGTCTCAGACACCTGGGTCCACGGCCACCTGGTAAGATTGATCGCACTTTCCCCCTCGAATTCCCCCTCGAATCCCGCACTAATGGGTGGACAGTACACCTCCGGCTCGAACCAAATGCAAGCCACAAACGGCCAGCTCGTCAGCACCTCCCGCGTATCGGCGCTGTTGTCCGGCAACAAGTACTTCACCAAGGCGCCCCCCACGTACCAGGAGTATACCGCCAGTCAGGTCCTCAACATCAAGAACGTGCCGGGCAAGCCGGTGTACGGCGACGGCGAGACGGACGATACCCGCAACATCAACGCGATCCTGTCCAGCAACAAGGACTGTAAGCTCATCTATTTCCCCGCGGGGACGTACGTGGTCACCGACACGATCCAGATTCCCAGCGGCAGCCGGATTATCGGGGATGCGTTCGCCGCGACCATCAGCGCGGTGGGCAGCAATTTCGAGGACGAGGCCGCGCCGCGCGCGATGATCCGCGTCGGCAACCCCGGGGACGTAGGCGTGGCGCAGATCAGCGATATGGTGTTCACGGTGGCGGATATTCTCCCGGGATGTCAATTGGTGAGTGGCCCCCCTCTCCTGGCTTTTAGATATTTCTTGATCATGGTCTCACGCATCACAGGTGGAAGTCAACATCGCCGGCACGAAACCCGGGGACGTGGGGTTCTGGAACGCGCACTTCCGGATTGGCGGGGCGGTGGGCAGTCTCGTCGAGTCGCAGTGCACGGGCAGCCCGGACAACTGCAAGGCGGCGTACGGGCTGCTGCACCTGACGAGCACCTCGTCGGTGTACGTCGAGAACATGTGGGGGTGGACGGCGGACCACGATCTGGACGGGGACAGCGCGCAGACGATCTCGACGGGGCGCGGGATGCTGGTGGAGGCGACGGCGGCGACCTGGCTGGTCGGCACGGGGATGGAGCACAACACGCTCTATCAGTACAATTTCCACAAGGCGCGCAACGTCTTCTCGGCGCTGCAGCAGAGCGAGTCGCCCTACTGGCAGGGGGTGGGCAGCACGCTGGCCCCGGCGCCGTGGGACGGGGCCTTGCGGGACAGTGACCCGGATTTCGCGGGGTGTGGCGGGGATGACGCGCTGTGTCGCATGGCGCTGTTTGAGCGGATATATGAGTCCTCGGACTTGTTCCTGTACGGGGGCTGTAATTGGGTGTTCTTCAATGATAACGGGAACTGTCCGAAGGGGGATTGCCAGCGGAATGCGGTGTTGGTGGAGGACTCGTCGCAGGTGTATCTGTATGGGACCAACACGAAGAGCACGACGAATATGGTGGTGGATGGGGAGGGGACGCCGATTGCACGGCAGGCGGATAATGCCGGGGGTTGGGGGGGTGTGATTGCTGCGTATTTGTATAATTCGTAGGTCACGGTCAGCGGGAGAATTGCAAGAGGTATATATACGTTCACTTCTGGGTTTGAGACTCTTGTGAATAGATACTTAGTAGTTGATAACTGGAGGGTTGGTTAATCATCGCCTTGCTCGATCATCACCTTGAGTCCTACTAGGGCTGACTCAGCTACGGGGTGGTTTTCATCATACCGGATGAGCATTATATATATGCACAATATTAGAACAATCTAATTTATCTATCATACAACTTACCTCTGATAGGTATCACAAACCATATCAAACCGGCTCATACTTGACATAACCCTCCCGGCCCCTGAGTCGAGTGGCCACCATCTCCCAGCAGGACACCACTCCCTTCCACCCGAGGGAATAGTACAACAAGCCCAGCAGGGCCATCCCATACCCGAGGACCTGCAACGGACTCACCGGGGAGCCCCAGATGACGATCGAGCAGATGATCAAGAGGATGTTCTTGGGCACGCTGACCAGCGTCATCGTCAAGCCGGATGTTTTTCCGATCTATGCTTGTGTGAGCCCAATCCCAATCCCATCATTCCTCTCCGACGAGGAGGGGAGGAGGAGGAGGAGGAGGAGGAGGAGGAGGAGGAGGAGGAGAAAGAAGGTCGGTGAAAATATACATACCAAGACGAAGATCGAAACATTCAACATAAATCCGACCATGGCATTTGCCAGCAGGATCCCCGCACCTGTGCGTCCCACGACTCCCCAGTCAAACCCTTCTGCCCCGGCCCCGGTGTTGAGCTCCGTAAAGCAAGCAATCACCGCGTTGGTGGCCGCACAGACGGGCGCCGAATAGTACAGCGTGACCAACGGATCCATCTTGCCAGCCCCCGGCCGGCTGCCCGTCCCTTCCACTGTGCCCGTCCTATCCTCCACCCCATGCTGCCCGCTACCATCCCTATCCCGATCCTCCGCACGCACCCCCTCCCCAGAGCGACTCCCCTTGGACAGCAGGACTTGGATCATCACCAACCGATTCGCATCGAAGACCAAACTCACCACCTGAAACACCACCCCCGTCCACACAAACTGCACCTCCCCGGCGACCGCCAACCCCACACTACAAGCAATCACCAGGATGTTCACAAATGAATCCATACTGGGGGTGGCGACGCGCCAGCCCCAGCTCACCAGCAGGGTGACGATCGGGCCCGCGGCTTTCAGCATCTGGATGAAGCTGACGTTCAAATAGAGGTAGGTCATGTTGGAGGTGACGAGGCTGCCGCTGTAGAGGAGGCCGATGGGGACGATTTGGCGCAGGTAGAGGGCGGGGGTCATGCGGTGGGTGTGGCGGGTGTTGAGGTAGGGGGTGCAGTGGGCGAGGAACTGGGTTGCGAGGGTGGCGAAGACAAGGTGCCATGTTGTTAGGAGGATTGCTTCACAGGATTTTTTAGTATGCATAATAAGTTTTACTCGAGGAAGAGGGGCGCGCACGGTAATCTGGTTGGGTTCGTTAGTGAGTTGAAGGTGAAGGGGGTCAATTAGTAGGTAGGAGTAGTAGTAGATAGAGGGTCAGACATACGGAACTCAGTCGACTCTATCAACCATTTATTGAAGAGAATGGTCAGGTTGGACCAGAATACCCAGGACCTACATACAGTCAATCAATCGAAAATTAATGGTTGGAGAACATTGCGATGGTGGAACTACATACAACACCCCCACGACCACCGGCCATATCGGCTTCTGCTTCTCGCTCGGTGGACTGGGCAGCAGCGCCCCCGAGTAAGTCATCTTCTCGGGAAAGAAATCAACGGTGGGAGGAAAGGTGGGAGACGAAAAGGAAAGCGAGGACAATGACTCTCGCAGCGTATCCTCAGACCCGAGATACTCCCTCCCATCGAGCAGTCCTGTCATACTACGCCGCCGCGACGGGGGCATATATAGCCAACCCTGATTTTCTGTTTCTGTTTCTGTTTCGGTTTCGCCGGCGGCTGCCGCTGCATCTACACTCCAGGAAACGTCCCCGGTCGGGCTGCAGCCATGGTTCGGGGGGAGGGAGGGCATTCTCAATGCGACTGCAACACTGCATAGCTGCAAACGGTGCGAGCAGGGAGGGAGTCTGGGCAATGGTTGAATTTATAAAGTGTTTAAACGGTCTGTAATAAAAAAAAGTCAGCCTGAAAGGGAAGTGGGGTCCAGAAGCAGGCACCAGCGTTTTTCACCCTATTTTCAGGGCCCAAAGCTTGTTTGCGGCTTCCCCCCCCCGGCCAGCAAACCTGCCAAGCAGGGTTGTTACGATCATCCCGGGTGCCGCGGATCTGAGCCTCGGTTCCGTTTGCATCTCCCGTAGTTACAGTATTACAGTACAGTAAACTCAGTCCTAGTCTTTGAGCAAAACACAATCTATGAACACTAGTTATAGTTACGATCTTAATTTTACATAATATCTTCCCCCCTTTCCCAAAAACCAATCACCACGAATGCGTACAGTACGTAATAAAGTAACTCGGCCACGCTTCCACGTCAATCGCCCGCTTACACGCCTCCGCATCGAACTGCGGGTTCTCAAACGCCGCCAAGCACACCGGGAGTTTCCTGTCATCTTCCCAGCTGTACGGATAGATCTGTTGCCGCGGTAGAATCACCATCTTATCCTGCACGGCCCCGAGTCTTCCCCGCTCAAGCACCTCATCCTCCGCACCCTCTGGCCCACAGTACAGCTCGAACTCGGGCGCCCAGCGCCGCACCTTCTGGCACACGTGCCGCCGCACCGTGGTCTGTCCCTCCTCGCCCCCAAAGTCCTCGTAGTAGCGGTGCAGCAGGAAGCTGAGCGCCGTCGGCCCCGTCAGACTCTCCACCGACCCGTCGCCGTTCCCCTCGGGGTTCTCGATGACGTGGATCACGGGCAGCAGCCAGAAGGGGTGGCCCGGCGGCGACGCCATCCATCCGTTGGGCACGGCCGCAGGCCCGTCCAACCCGGCGCGGTGCGCCATGTGTCCGAGAAACGCCCGCTGCGGATGCATCCCTGACCCCTGCAATTTGGTCTGGCCGGTCCAGGAGCCGAGAATGCTGCTGTGCGCCGCCCGCAGCGGGGTGTCGTGGCCGGCGAAGAGCGCGTCGACGGGTCGGAGGGCTTCGGTGTCGACGTCGGCGTACATCCTTTACCTCACCGTTAGTTTTTGGTCTGGAGAAAAAATTGTTGCAGAGGGAACTAAATAGACGCGTCTGTAGGGTAAAACTCACCCGCCAAAGAGAAACATATACAAATTCCTCACCACATCCGCCCGATGGATCTCCTTGGGCAGCCGGTCGTAATCCTTCAGAAACCAGGGGAAATGCGTCTCCACCAGCAGCCGGTTCGTCTTGTCGTCCCACAGCACATACTCCCACTCCGGGTTTTGGGCTCGCATGGTCTGCACCCACATCTGCGCGTTCTCGCTCATGTTGCTCCCCGCTGGGAACCAGGTCTGGTGGATCAGCTTGGGGATGGAGACGAGGTCCGTCGAGCGGGGGCGTGAGAGGAGTTCCCGCGGGGACAGGGAGCGGGCGTAGGAAGGTGAGGAGGTAAAGGGGAATTTGTGCTGCGCGGGCTCAGGATTGGCGGTGGCATGGTCTTCCCGGGGTCTGGAGCTGGAGCTGGAAACCGGGAGAAGGGTGTAGATGCAGGCCAGGACCACGGCGCAGGCGAGCGAGAGTTGGAGACGTCGCCGGGTGAACCATTGACAGCCGGTGCCTGAGCGGATCATAGCGGTAGGTGTTCGCTACTGTGAATGATGTTGGGGTATCTCGTGCTAGTACTTAGATGTAGAGCTGGGATGATGCAGTGTGTCGATGAAGGTTGGGGGGGAAGTGATCGGTTTTGTTGAAGGGGTGCAAACCTGATGTGATGCACACGTCTTCTCTTCTCCGTCCGGCTAAAATATGTTCATGATCCAAACTGTCGTTGTCCGGTTCATTACCGCCACCCGTCATTGCTGTCTGGATCAGGGCTCCGCGGTAGTATCGACCCGTTGGCCGGATGCGGCTATATTACGAACAGCTGCACATTCCACTCGGCAGCACCGACACCACCGTTGTCTGGGTGCGTGCTTTCTTGGTTATGACTTTGTGCATTTCGTTTGCCTGGGTTTGGCAAGGAGTCTCGCCGTCATTTTGTGTCATGTTTTGAGGTGCATATGTCGACTGACACCTTTTGCCTCTTTCGGTCGTCCATTGTTATCGCTCGGGAAGGTAAGCCGGACAGGTCATGTGACTCAGATGCTGTAAAGAGACAGTAGTCTCGGTACAGTGAGTACAATGCAAGTGGGATACTAGCGTCGCAGACATGAAGTAGTGTCTGGTCTTCAAGAGTTAGTACAGTGGAAGCTATGAGGGAAAATTTGAGCGATCCCCGCATTGTGGCTCAAGGCAGAACCATCGATTCAGGAAAATGTGACAGGACGTCTCCACACGAACTGCGGGATACCTTCTCACCGCAACATGGCCGGTTTGTCAAAGTCACAGCCGCCACTGAGACACTTCAAAATGACTCCATGATCCTCTCATCTGCAGCACATTCCAGCGATCCCAGAGACGATCTTCCCAGGTTGTTCGTCCATCTGATAAACGCCAGCACTCCCAATCTATTAGATGACTAATACATAGAGTCAGAAAAATGAGACCAAGTAACGTTCTCGTCAATAATCTAACCCACCACTTTTGGTCTTCTTTGTCCCAAAGAATGTTACCGATGGATTCATCCACATGGGTTACATTGACGATCCCACAACGAACCGTCTCTCTACCGAGAGTCAGTCTCTGGAATTCAAGAAGCACCGCATAATGAGCCAAAACCTACAGCCAGGCTGCCTTGAAAGCCTTTCTCAGGAGTTCACGCTCCTCACGAGACAT
Organism: Aspergillus saccharolyticus JOP 1030-1; assembly: GCF_003184585.1. Taxonomy (NCBI): domain Eukaryota; kingdom Fungi; phylum Ascomycota; class Eurotiomycetes; order Eurotiales; family Aspergillaceae; genus Aspergillus; species Aspergillus saccharolyticus. Next base: position 96,233 of record NW_020290664.1, on the reverse strand, counting down.
CTGCACGAGATAGACGGGGTGTCCAGGATCAAGATCAATGCCTGGCACCCTCTGCATCAGGATACTCAGCTTGTAGCCTCCTGGGACCCCCTCGTTGATTGACTGTCTTTCCTTCTTCCAGGACAGCAGGGAAGGGATACTCGAGCAGCCTCTGCTCGTCAGGGTAGCCAGGGCTTCAATCTCCGAGTCGAAGACGCTCGGAGTCTCCGAGATGGCCTGCTTCGCTCGAGCGTCAGGCAGTTCGCCCGCCGTTTTGTACCACGGAATCCTGGCCCCGGGGTTAACATGTCTCTGCTGTCTCCTGGCTGGTTCGGATGGTGATAATTACTGTAGACGAATCTTGATCATAGCGGCTGGTGGCCCAGTCCCAGACACCTTGCAGCACAAAAACACCGCGCGAGCCTCGGATCGAGCGCCCGAGCCTTCACATTCTGCCTGACACACTTCATGGCTGATGTGTCGGAGCTTGGATTGTAGTTTCCATGTTGAGCCATCAGGGAAAGAGACCTTCATGCCGATGTAAGTGGCATTATCGAAGACATCAATGTCATCCTCTTCTGGGTCAATGAGTCCATTCGAATCGACAGACATGCTGAGATCTGCCGAAGGCGACGAAGAGGGTTACTGGCGGTGAAAGCTGTTCTTCAACAACACGAAGGAAGTGGTGGACGGCTCGTCAATCTACCACATGGCTACCTACTAACCGTCTATAAGGTGCGGTCAAACGCGATCTGCGAAGCTTCTTGAGCCAATTGATTTGCTTTTCCAATCAGAATCTTGTAAGGGTCAGAGCTCGGATCTCTGATGATTAGGCAGCCATTGGCGCCTGGAGGGGGTAGACGCAGGGTCGTACCTTATCATGGCCACCAATTCACTGAAGGTGACAAATATGCAATCCCTGAGACTGAGGACCCGGGAGCCTCTATTTCCTATCAATGATTCTAATTGGTGGTGACAGGGTCCATTTCAGCCTTGCCATTTGGAGAAGTCCATGGCGACGCCAGCTGACTGGTGAGAATCAGCAAAGGCTGGAATTGATTCCTCCTCTGCGCGGAATCTTTCCCTCTTTGCAAGCTTGGACCATGCTTCAAATGGCTGACAGGTTCAACCTCTGCCTGACCGCTGAGGCATTCCATCCATTCGTCTTTGAGAATGGCAACGGGTTTCGGAGTCGCGGACTTTGAGACCAGCCTGTCTCGGAGTTTTGAGCTGAGGTTCTGTCTCCGAGGCGGAATTGATGCGACCGCTTACGTATAACAGATAGGCTACTATCCACCACACTTCATGGCATGGTCGATTGTCTCCATTAAGAAGTTGTTGGGAGTAGAATTGCTGTCAGCTCAGGCTATCATTGCGCCTATATTAATATGAGGCTACGACGACCAATGCTCAGAAATCACATCAACCATCCGATGGAACAATCAGCCTGCTAACTGCGTGTCATTTTTTGTCGATTTGCTGTTGCTCATAGATACCCAATCTTGTTTTTTTTTTTTTTCAACTGAACCAACCTCGCCTTGAACTATTGTATACCCATCATGTTCGATCTCTCCAAGTTCCAAGACCACATCGGCCAGCTCCCCAGCCTCAAAACCTACACCCACCTATTGCTTTCCTTCCCCATGTCCGACGGCTACTTCCAACGCGCAGCCGCCATCCACGCCCTATATGCCGCCACCGAAGCCCTAATCACCGACTTCCCCTGGCTAGCAGCAGAGGTCAAACACGAGGGTCGAGCACCAGGCAACTCCGGTACCTTTCGCCTGCAGTCGTGCCCCAGCAGCCGACCCGAGGACCTGGTCATCGTGCGCGATGCCTCCGACCTCTGCCCCTCCTACAAAGAACTCCACGCCGCCCGCGGCCCATGCTCAATGCTCCCGGTGCGCACCCTCGGCCCGGTTGTCTGCTTCCCCGAGCAATACGAAGACTCCAGCCTCCAGCCCGCGCGCGTGTTCGTCATGCAAGCGAATTTCATCCGGGGAGGGTTGTTACTCGACCTTGCCGCGCAGCACAACTCCATCGACGACATGGGTCTGCACCAATGCGCGCGTCTCCTGGCCAAGGCCCTTCGCCACGAGCCCTTTTCCCCTCTGGAGCTGGATCAGGGGAATCGAGACCGTCGACAACTCATCCCGCTGCTGCACGACCAAGACGATGGACCGGAACCGGTCCTCGACCCCTCGCATCTCCGCCACAACAACAAGTCCGCCCCGTTCTCCTTATCTCCAAACCCTCAAGCCCTCCGTCCACCGGCACAATGGCACCACTTCCACATCCCCGCCCACCACCTCGCCAAGATCCACGACCGCGCCACCAAAGACCTGACCACCCATGCCCCCAAGCTCCAGCGCCACCAGAGACCTCTCGCCGGTCCTACTGCACCAGCATCATACATATCCACCACAGACACCCTCTGCGCCTTCCTCTGGCACCACCTCTCCGCCGCCCGCCACCTCTCCCCCTCCCAGCGCACGCAATTTTCCCGCAGTATTGACGCGCGTCGCGTGCTGGGTATCCCGGCAGCATACATGGGCCAGATGACCCACACCGCCACCGTCAGCCTCACCTACCGGGACCTCCGTGCGATGAACCTCGGCGAGACGGCCGCGGGGCTGCGGGATAGGCGTGTGGAGGTGGATACCGAGTATGCGGTGCGGAGCTGGGCGACGGTCCTCGCGCAGACGAGGGACAAATCGAGGATTATGTTGGAGGGTGAGAGCGAGTACGATCGTTTGGCTGATGTTCGGGTGTGCTCGTTGGAGCATGCAGGGTTGGATTCTTGTGTGTTTGGGGCGTTGGGGAGGCCGGGGCTGGTGAGGAGGCCGGGTTCGGAGCCGTTGGAAGGGGGGGTGCATTTCTGGGAGGGGAGTGAGGATGGGGGGGTGGAGATGATGGTTTGTTTGGGGAAGGGAGAGGTGGAGGCGTTGAGGGGGGATGAGGGGTGGAGCGAGGTGGTGGAGTTTGTGGGTTAATTAGATGGTCTGGTGGGAGATGATCAATGGTGATGGTTGGTTAATGGTGATCTAGTTGTTTCGGAGGTGGTTTTGCATGTGGATTGCTAGTAGTGAGGTATAGTCCTGTGTGTAGTGGTGGGGTTGAATGGGATTATTCTCATTATCACCTTCTTTTGGGGGGTTGGCCACACCGGATGCTGAGATCATACCTCGAATTTAGTTAAACCGAGCAAAAAGGGATCTGTGACTACCGAAGTGGCGAGAGAGAGAGAGAGAAAGTGTGTGTGTGTGTGACACTGACTCTCTCCTGCTCGGCAGAGCCACCATGCCACCAAGCGACTCATTTCTCTTCTCGCCGAACCCACCCCAGACTCCTGCACAGCCAACCAAACCGAGCGCCCTCTATCTTTCAGTGCTAACTTCTCCTTGAGAACAGTAGCTACCTACCTCAACGCCGGCTCCATCCGAAAAGCCCGCTCCCAAACCCCCGCCGAAGCAGCCTTCCACTCCTCCTCGCGAAACGCATACGGCCAACCATACTGCTCCTGCAACGTCCTCTTGATCCTCGGATACTGCCCCCCATCACATCAGCACAGCTCACCCCAAACTCACACAATCACACCAAGAAAAGACAACCTACCAACTCAGCCCACTCCTCACCCCAGAACCCGCGCTGCACCGCATGTGCACTGGGAATCACCTCCAACGCCCTCAACTTCTTCAAATATCTCGCCAAATACGTCGGCGCATGATGCGCAGAATACGCGCGGTAATCCTCCACATTGCCCCCAGCCGGCGCCTTATTCCGATCCCAGACGCGGAGTGTATCTGGCGTGGCTTGTCAGTCCAAGTCCAATCCAATTGAAGATGCGGTGCTGGGTAAGGAAAGGGGAAGGGTTGGGAAACGTACTCTCTCTAGTATCCAGAATCCAATGCACCCCCTCATCTGTCGCAAAAGTGAGCGCGAGCTCCCACGGAAGCAAGAACCCCGGGTCGGGGGCTCTTGTGCCGTACCATTCGGGGTCCCGGCCGCCGCGGATCTCCTCGTCCTCCAGGTAGACGAAGGCCTGGGAGCGCGGGGTGAAGGGGATGTCGTGGGCGAGACTGGAGGTTTGGAAGTAGGGGAGTCGTTTCATGAGGGAGATGACGGCGGGGGCGAGACCGAGGGCTGCGCAGAGGGCCTCGTTGATGGCGTGGCCGGTTTCGGGGGGCGGATAGATGAGTTCGTGGGGCTGGATGTAGTCTAGTTGGAGGTAGAGGTGGTAGATTTGGGTGATGAGGGTGGTGATGGTTGGTTCGTGGTAGGGGAGGCGCTGGATTGGGAAAGCGGCGATGGGGCTAGTTTCTGAGTCTGAAGGGGATTCTGAGTCGGTGTCAGAGGGGGCTGGTGGTGGTGATTCTTCTGGTTCTTCTGGTCCTGGTGGGTGGGGGGTTTGGCGTGGAGGACCCCTGCGCCAGTGGAAGAGGATGATGAAGGTAGCGTAGAGGAGCATGAGGAGTTGCAGCCATTCTCTTAGAGATTGCGGGAGAACTAAACATGGACACATCTTTGCCAGTGTTCGGTTGGTGACGTTGCCGTGTACAGTATAGGGTGGATGTCAATTTTATCGGTATCATGCGAGAGGATGCAGGGATTATTAAGTTGGGTGCAGAATATTTGACAGTCGCACCCTCAATGTCTTGCTGTACAGGGTCAGAAGCCTGACTGACAAGCCAAGCTTATGTCGAACTAGGAAACGTTGAATTATTAGTGGTTTACCTACTATCGATTTTATGCTTCAAGATGGCGTAAGTCATGCTGCCGGTAACTTATAGGCGGGACAGTACAGGGTGGGAAAGACTGGCTACGTACTAGGCTCCAACGCTTGCTGCCTGGGAAACGGGGCGACAACCTGCCAGCTGCCTTGATTGGTTCAGCAAGAACATCTACTACAGATCACGTGCATTGGTACATACCCAACGCATCTGGTCCTGACTGGAATCGATTCCATGTCGATAACAAGGTGATTTTATTTCTCTTGGGCTGCATAAGACCACAGAAAATACAAGTTCAACTCAGGCCTAGGTACTGGTTCTGTACACTGCAGCATTAGTGTCACCCACAGAGTAACAAGAACCCCTATTCACCATCCCTGCAACGCGCACTACCACAAACCCTTGACGAATCCACACGAAACCCCATCGAGTCTAGCCAGCATCCACCTTATCCCACCTCCTGCGGATGTGAATGCTGAACATCCACCGCCTCCTGACCCGGGCCGTAGTGTACTCGCTGGGCATCAAAGCATCAGAAACCACCTTGTCCCCCTGCGTCGAGGACCCATTTTCTTGCGAAGAATTATACTAGGAAGTTAGGTGCGTGGAGTGGTGATGAGTTAGGGCTGCTAGGGGTGTACCCTAGTAGTTTTGTCACTCATGTAAAGATATAGTTCGAAAGCTCTTTCGGCTATTTCGTCTTATGCAACTGCACGTTCAGGAGAACTTCAATCCATTTATCCACTAACAACACTTTTCATGGAGCTCCTTTGAGTAAGTCGAACTCTATGTAGAGAAATACAAGGAACTCTATAAATACTATGGAATGATGTATCTTCCGTAGATTCAAGAAGAGATAGTATGATAAACAAAGCATGTCATCTCTCTGATCCATAGCCATTGTCTGAATAATAAATTTCTTGAAAGTATAAGACTCGAATGCTATAAGTATTAAGATGCTAAAGTTACTTTGACACCAGCCAAAGATGCAGACTGTGATGACGTTGTTCTCCATTGACAACCATCACCTCACGGTCCCACCAACAAGGGTTCAGTTGTCTCTAATTTACCAATAGGTTAGATTTCTCCACAAATGCCTTTTGCCTCAGAGCATATCCCAGGAATTTATGAAGTGAAAGTGGATCAGTTTCTGACTATAGTGATCGGCTGACATGATCAATTGCAATAACTAGAAGATATCCGCTCATATGAAATGACAAGACTTGATGTGTGCATCATTCTCTAATGTGATGGAGGCCTCATGGCTGCTGGTGGTCAGTTTGACGCTTTTGAAATGTTGTCGAAGACGAGCGCCACATCCGCTTGCGCATCTAGACCCTGGCTGTTCTCGAGTGCTTCTACTAAGACCGGCAGATCCTCGTCGACAAAAAGCCTGCACCTCGCGCATGCCTTCATCCACGACATCCTCGGAGGTGAGTAGGCGGGAAAGTGTTTGCTCTGCACAGTACGGAACCTGACGCCAGCGGAAATAGCAACACAATTTTGATCCGGAAGAGTCATCCTTTGAACGTGTCTGATTTTGTCCTCATTTTAGAGTTGCTGATGGATTTGATATAGTTATTTGATTGGCTTTGTATGATTGATCTTGCAGTGTCATGTTCCGTTGTGCCAATGATTACCGTAGACATAATTTTAGAATAAGCAACGCTTTCAATGTCTTGCAATTTGATAATACTTAATACCCCTGGAGGGTGGTCACATGACCCAGATACAATTCGGGCGCAACCGGAGTGGCGGGAGTTGTTGGTGCGTGTTGAATGAGCCAGCAGTGGGTGTGCGGGGAGGACAGAAGGGGGACTCACGTGCTGCCTTCGTAAAAGCGGCAACACCCGCAGCGAATCGTCTCTATTACCCCATGCTTTGCGCTGCTTTTTCATCTTTAAGTTTATTCGCCATTACTGGTCTTGCCCAAAAAAACATGCAAACTTTTCCTGAATCCACACCGGACACTGGGTGATTCGGTACCTCACTCCCCGGCGTGATCTCCTCTTGATTCGCTTGCGCCCTCGGGTTAAAGCCGAAAAGACCCTGCTGTGCCTCCCCGCACTACCGTCGCGCAAACCCGACCGCTTAATTCAAGCCAAAATGCAGCCTCACCAGCTCGAGAAGCCGAAGCGGGCACCTCGAAAGCATGTAACCACCGCTTGTGTCGCTTGTCGTGAGAGCAAAATCAGAGTTCGTAGTCTCACTTTCCTCTCAGATCTCAGTCTACGCAGGACGCTTGCGCTAACATCTGCCGCTCAGTGTGATGGCTCGACTCCCCACTGCCAGAATTGTCAAAGGAAAGGAAAGGAATGCAAATATCAACACGGGGACGATAAACGCAAGTATGTCCCACTCTAGCGCTCACTGGCATTTCGTATCTCTCGAAGTTCTGGCACTTTTCATGCATTTGGCAACTTCGCGCACGAAGCACAAGGATGGGTGGAGCACTTGTCAGCACTCAAGGACAAATACCTGCTGGCACCGTTCCTCCGTCACCACAGCCTCATCGGGCTGACCATTTTCTCTCAGAGTATCTTTACGTGCCGCAACAGAGCTGTTCTCCGCTAGAATTGATCAACTATGCCAATTCATCTACGATCACGGCCTCGAGCCGCCTCCAATGAAGGAGGAGGATGAATCAGGCATGAATAGAGTTTTGGACACATTGCAGATCCCTCGTGCGTCAACGAAGGTTGGTAATTCTACCACCGCCAATGCGCACAGCGCGACCTCTTTGCCGCATGTGCGGTCCCCTGCTAACTCTCCGACCTCTCCCAATTCAACGTCGAATCGACAGCTGGAGGGGGACAGTGCATCTGAAGTATCTCCACCCTCACCAACCACAGGCCCCCCTCAGTCGTCTCTTCCGATTTCAGAGCTGAATCAATCGGCTATCCCTCCGTACAATGTGAACATGGGCTTGCCCAGCAACATCAAAACACCTTCAGACTGGGGATTCACCCTGCCGACGGCGGAAAGCTTGGATGCTCTGTACGCCAACATTGACGGTCGGTCTAATGGGTCACAGGACACCAGTCTGAGTCCTGATAGCTTGCAATTGTCGCAAGACATAGCTCAGCAGCCTGGTGTGCTCCTCAACCAGGCTTGGAATGAAAGAGATGCCGATTCGAACAGTGGCGAAGAAGATGAAGCCGAGAATGATGTCATCGAGCAAATTTCGCATCGCATTGGGACGCTGAAGCTTTCCGGTGATGGTCATCTACGGTTCTTCGGAGCAACTTCGAACCTCAACTTGGTGGACGTTTCGGCCTCGCAACAGCATCAACGTCCGGACGCTCGAACTGTTCGTCATGACGGTCAAGATATCTTGAACCACTTGCGCGTGGGGCAGCCCGTCAGTCAATCTCTGGAGGACCATCTCGTGGAACTATATTTCACCTGGCAGAATCCCAGCACCTATGTGGTTGATAAGGAGATGTATTGGAAAGCTCGAGCAGAGTGGAGAAACGACTTGATAGATACGCCTTTTTACTCGGAGGTCCTTACCAATGCGATGTATGCTATTCTCCAGGCCGCTGTCGTTATGTGCGGCTGACAATCTCAGGTGTGCCATTGGAAGTGCCTTCGAAGCCCGGTACCATCCCACCTTCATCACATTTCCGAAGTCGCTCTCGGAATTCTTCGCCGATCGAGCGAAGGCTCTTCTAGAAATTGAACTGGATTCCCCTTGTGTCGCTACGGTTCAGGCCCTTGTTATATTGAGCTCCCATGAGGGTTCTTCGAACCGTGATGCGAGAGGATGGCTCTACAGTGGTACGTACGTTGACTCGGATGGAGAGGAGATCACGGATCTGACCTTGTCAGGAATGTCTATGAGGCTCGCATTTGATCTGGGACTGCATCTTGATATGACGCCCTATGTCGAGAAAGGTGAGATCAGTGTCTTTGAGGCTGATGTCCGTAAGGTAGCTTTTTGGGGCAGCTACACCGCAGACCAGTAAGTAGTATCAGCCCAGGAGTCAGGCCGACATCTAATGGAGAGGACAGTTTCTGGGGCTTTTATCTTGGGAGGCCTTTTCGGATGAGTACCGGGGACATCACGGTCCCGAAACCTGCTTCCGACCTGGGTGCTGAGAAGGAAGCCATGTGGCACCCGTACGGTCTTTCCGCTAGGTCAGAAGCACTTGAGAAGGGACTGAGAAACCCCAACGAGTTGATCAGTCGTCAGTTTGCTGTACTCTGGGAGATTATCTCTCCAGTTGGCCATATTCTGTAAGCCTCTCATCACTCTGTAGCTGTGCAGCCGCTGACGCTTCTTAGTTATGGGTGCTCCGATATTTCTCCGCATGACCTTCAGAGGCTTTGCCACCAGGTAACAGATGATCTATTTGCATGGAAGGCCAACCTACCTTCCAATCTAGACATCGACATCTTGAACGACACCGTGCCCAAACTGCCCCATCTCCTCGTATTGCAGTAAGACTTTCTGCGTGCTCGTTTGTATCGAATCATTACTGATGATTATCCCGCAGCATGCAATACCATCAAATAGTGATCTTCACTCACCGTCCGTGGGTGTCTAAGAGCTATATTCAGCCGCGTAGCCCACGCCAGGGACCTGGCTACCACCATGCGCGAAGGATGTGCATCGAATCTTCCACCGCGATCGCACAACTCCTCCACATCTATGAAAAATACTACACTTTTCGTCGCATGAATAGTCAGGTCGTAGCCATGATATTCAGCGCCGCGCTGATTCTCCTCTACGTCACAATCTCCAACTCCCGACAAGGCAGCGAGAACGGCAGGAACGCTGAAATGGTAGCCTACCTGAATCTCTGCTTCCGTGCCTTGGATGAGATTGGTCAGTCATTTGAGAACGCAAAGCGAACGCGGGATTTTCTCGTTAGCCTGCAGCGGCGGTGGCAAGCGCACATGCGTCGCTCCGGGTCGGCTATTAAGCGTCAGATGAGCCAACAAGCGCTGTCACAGAAGCCCGCAAGCAGCCGGACATCGGACGCACACCTGTCAAGGAAGAAGTCGCGGACCACAGCGCCTCGGAACCGGGCCGCTATGCCTCTTTCAATACCGACGGCGCACTCACTTGCCGCTGCCGGCATGCCATTGGCACCGCAGGTCGGAGGCCAATCAGTTCAGCCACCGCTAGTGGATCCCGCGCCGCCATTGACTGCATGTCAGCCCGGGGACTTCGACTGGATCCGCGATTCCGAGCTGCAGCTGCTGGGCGATACTCTTGGCGAAGAAGGCTTTCCGCCGCTGGGGAACACCAACTTGTATGCCGAGAATGGCACCCTGCCTTCGCTTAATGATATTGAATCCTGGTGGGATTCACCCGAGGGGAACGCGTTTGGAGGGAGTTCGCTTTGATAGACTGGACCCGACACGAAGAGTTTTGTCTGGAATGTTTCTGTGCTTAGATTTTAAATAAGATAGATTATGACGTAAGTCATGAGGCATTTAGTGGCGGATAGTTGAATTTAGTATGAGCCGCACATGTACCGGCCGCGATTACGAAAGGAGTTCAAGTAGGCCAGAAAGGAGGTTGAGTATTGTACGATGGGGCCGGACTGGACGAGGGGTAGGACAAAGACATGCTCGGAGCTATACGAGCTCACTCCGTCGAATGGATGGCATTGACCCGCATGGAAAGGGGCGGAAATCGGCGGGCGGGGGAGGGGCGTGCGGAAATCATTCCGTTGAGTCCGTGCTGTGCTTGACTCGACTCGTGAATGCATTCATGACCTATACTGCGTGATTGAGATAGAGGAGAGTTTTGAACTGTGCGATGGCTCAATCGATAAGGAATTGACTAAGTATAGTAGAATTTCTCTTATACGTATAGAAGAGAAAGCAATACGGCACCAGAACAAAATTCAACTACCTGGCGAGGATACTTGCAGTATAGTATATGAACAAGCATAAAAGGAACCATGGGAGTTTTCAGCATATGTGTGAGGAAAGCATTCGTTCCTTCTTGTCGTGTGACATGAAATAAAGCCATCCCGCATCTCCGCGGTTATCCTTGCATTACTTACAGTGTACATAATATGAATGTAGCGCTGCACTTGTCCATATATACCAACGGTCTACTACAATATACTAAATCCTGACCCATCATCCATAACTTGTATCATACAACCACCCCCATCCAACCAACATATATCCCATCCAGCCTAGTCCTGTGAGTCAACACATTCAGTGAGAGACATCATGCCCGAAATCATCCTCTACACCTACTTCCGCTCCTCCTGCTCCGCCCGCCTGCGCATCGCCCTAAACCTCAAATCTCTAAAATACACACCCGTCTACATCAACCTCCTCAAGAACGAACAACACTCCCCGGAGAACCTGGCCCGCAACCCTTCGGGCACGGTGCCTACCCTGCTCCTTCTCAACTCCCCGGACTCCGCCAGTCCAGAAGAGGAGGGAGGAAGGTCCGCCGGCACTGTCAAAATCACCCAGTCCCTGCCCGCCCTCGAATACCTTGACGAAGCCTTCCCGGACACACTCCCCCTCCTCCCCGCCAACCCAGAGACCAAAGCCCTCGTGCGCAGCCTCGCGGCTATCATCGCCTGCGACGTGCAGCCTGTCACGAACCTCCGGATCCTGAAGCGCGTGGAGGCGGTTGGCGGGGACCGCGCGGCGTGGTCGAGGGAGTTGATCGAGGAGGGGTTGGCGGCGTATGAGGCGGTTATTGCTGTGCCGGGGGTGAGTGGGTTGTATAGTGTGGGGGATGAGGTGACGGTGGCGGATGTTTGTTTGGTGCCGGCGGTTTGGGGGGCGGAGAGGGTTGGGGTGGATGTGAAGGGGAGGTTTCCGGTGGTGGCCGGGGTGGTGGGGAGGTTGGAGGGGCTGGAGGGGGTCAGGAGAGCGCATTGGGGGAGGCAGGGAGATACCCCGGTCGAACTTAGGGTTGAGTAAGTAGTAGTGGTGGCAGGTACGAGTGTTTCTTTGGGGTTTGTTTATGTTTCGAAGTGGTGGTTTTGTGCAGCGTAGGCATTATTTGTATTCATTGGAACAATATACAACAGCCAGCGAGGTACTAGTACTAGTACTACTACTAAGTATTCAGTCCAAATTCAACTGTACAGCCGGCAAAATCTTGGCCGTACAGTCCCCGAATCCCACATAACTCCCCTCCGTCCCCGCCTTCCCCCGCAAGACTACCGTATCGCCATCCTCCAGGAAAATCCGGTCCGAGCCGTCAGCCAACTGGATCGGCGTCTTGCCCTTCGTCTGCTCGATCAAACTGCCCTCCTGGCCCTTCTCCTTGCCTGAAATCGTGCCGCTGCCCAGCAGGTCGCCCGTGCGCAAGTTGCAGCCCGTGATCGTGTGGTGCGCCAGCATCTGCGGAAACGAGAAGATCAGGTTTCGGGCATTACTGCGCGAGATCATCGTGGGCTGGCCGCCCTCATTGGTGATCTCGAACTCGAGCGGGATGTCGAAGACGCTGTCGGTGCGCTTCTCGCGCAGATAGGGCAGCAGCTTGTCGTTGTTCTCCGGCTCCAGCACTGCCGTGCGGAACGGCTCCAGCGCGTCCAGCAGCACCACCCACGGCGAGATCGTCGTCGCCCAGTTCTTCGCGTTGAACGGGCCCAGCGGCACGTACTCCCACGCCTGGATGTCCCGCGCCGACCAGTCGTTCATCAGCACCAGCCCGAAGATGTGGTCCTCGGCCTCCTTGATCGAGACGGGCTGGCCCATCTCGTTCGGCGTGCTGACGAACGCCGCGATCTCGAGCTCAATGTCCAGCCGCTTGCAGGTCGTGAAGGTTGGCACCTTGGGCACCGCGGTCGGATCGCTGAGGATCTGGCCGTGCGGGCGGTGGATCGGCGTGCCGGATGGCACGATCGAGGATGCGCGCCCGTGGTAGGCGACGGGCAGGTGCTTGTAGTTGGGCTGCAGCGCGTTGTCGGCGCCCCGCAGGAGGACGCCCATGGTGTGGGCGTGGTTCAGACCCGCGTAGAAGTCCGTGTAGTCGCCGATTTGCATGGGGACATGGTTGGTCACTTCGGACAGAGGCAGGAGGGCCTCTTCCTGCAGGGAGACGTTCTCTTTGAGGATCTGCGGGTAGGGCGTATCGGCGCGGAAGACAGCCTGAATGTACTCGCGCACTTGGCGGTGCACTGGCCGTCCCAATGCTGCGAAGGCGTTGAGAGTGGGCTGGCTGAAGACATTGAGGTACTGTTCGAAAGAGGGGAGCTGAGCGAAGCCGCCGGACGAGGCAAAGGCATTCAGGTTCAAGGCATAGTCGCCGATGGCAATGGCCGGGACGCGCGAGGCCGCTTTGGCAGTGGAGATAATTCCGAACGGGATGTTGGCCAACGAAAAGGGCGAGTTTTTGGGGATCTGTAGCCAGGAAGCCATAGTGGGTGTGATGGAGGAGGACGATGCGAAAATAGAAAATGGAGGAAGAAAAGAAAAAGGACAATGTGGAGAGAAGTTGAAGTATGTGTGAATTCTTAATGAGATGGAGAAATCGCGGGGTTGCGCGCCTCTCCGCGGAACCAAATCCGTCTCCGCTTAGCCCCGGCAATCCCCATTCCGCGTCTTTCCCCCGCAGCCCGGGCTGCTGCTGCTGTTCCGCTGCGGCTGCTTCCTACACTTCCCCCCTTCCGATCTCATCGATCTCCATTTTGTCTCGGGTACTCGCTATGAAGCAGTACATCATTTCCTCAATTGCTCAAGTTCAATCCATGGCCAGCAGAAAGCCCTGACAACATCTTCTTCCCGGTCGCTGGCCGCTTCGTGCCGAGCTTCAAGAATCGAGCAACATCGCATACTGTACCTCGACTCCTCGTGTCCCAACCGGTTGTGTTTCAAGCAGAAGATCAAACCGCATCTGATGCTCTCTGCTACACACTCTCGAGTCCGTTAGCCAGCGGATGTCGAGCAAGTTTCCGAGCGAACGCGAAACATGGCATGGCAGGCAATGCCCATTCAGCTGCCTGGGCGAATTTGGACAATCAACGCAGAGCCAATCAGACATCGACATTCTGCCAGAGCTCTAGATGAAGCCCTAAGATATGACGAGGACATCAAATCTCCAACCTTCGAGTGGGCATTGGATGCAATTTGAAGGCCATCATCACCCCTGTCAATTTAGTGCCATGTGACTAAACTTGGTCTAGCGGAATGCACCTTTAGTGCCATCGGAAATGCCTCGCTAGCTGCTTAGTGATTCATTCAAACTTCGGTGTCTTCTATTTACCGTGCTAACGACCCCTGTCTGGACCCGTAAATATCATATCATGTCTCAAGAAGCCATTCGACCACCAAAGAGCCGGGTGTTCCGGACAAGATCTAAAACAGGCTGCCGCACCTGCCGGTAGGTATAAAGGAGCCACACCCAAAGTCATCATTAACCATCACCAGTACACGACGTATCCGATGCGACGAGTTCCCTGTGGCTTGTAAAAACTGTACCTCCACGGGCCGGAAATGCGATTATGACTTGCATCGGCTGCCCGTGAAGCGCAATCTGAGTCTGCTGCCACGCAGCTTGTTAGGCCGCCTACATGCGTGGACTTTGACCTCAGACGAACGAAACTGTTTCGCATTCTTTCAACTCCAAACCGTTCCAGGGCTGGCTGAGGTGTTTGATTCACCGCTGTGGGAACGCTTTATTTTGCAGCAGAGCTCTGCCGATCCCGCGGTATCCCACGCAGTGATCATGCTTGGCGCAATCCATCAAGGCGCAGTGATGAACCGTATGAGGCTGTCTGGTAGCCGCCCGCATAATTCCCACTTGAACTTTTCTCTTGAACAGTCAGCACGAGCATTCGCTCTACTGAACAGACGCCACGCCTTCAATGACCCCCAGTTCTATCAGACTGTTCTCACATGCTGCCTTCTGTTCGTTATGGGAGATATACTGCAGGGAAACTATGAGAAAGCGGCCATGCACGTTTATCATGGAGTGAAACTTCTGAACGAGGGACTCGCACAGGGACGGGTACTCGACCAGTTCCTTGTCGACGTATTCAAGTTCCTCCAGATCGCTTCCGCACTGTATGCCCCCAGCGGGTCAGCCGAACCCTTTGTGACAGCAGGGAATCCTGAGTGGGGAACCCAAACAAGTCCTATCATCATACATAGTATTGACTCTGTCCGCCAAGCTCTATCGGAAACGCTCAACTACGGAATCGCCCTGATAGGATATACCATGCGGTCCCCGGCGGCGGAGGTTCGTGCGAGGTACGAAGATCTGTGGCTTGCCAAACAAAGAATCACTTCCCGGTACGAGCAGCTTGTCTTAGCCTTCGATCAGCACTGTCGAGAGCGTATCTCCCCGTTAAGTCCCAAAGAAAACCGTGCAGCGGAGGTGTTCCGTCACGTTGTCCTGACCCAAATAGTGGGGCTGCGGCTGGTATTTTCCGATGGTCTCAGCACTAACCATTTAACTGCCGACTGTGCGACGCTGCTTTCCAGCAGTCTAGATATCATGGCTAAGATGCCTAAACGCACAACATTCGTGATGGAGCCTGTGGTCACTGTCGGCTTGCACATGGTGGCCACTCAGAGCCCAGACATTCATATGCGTGTACAGGCCATTGAAGCCTTGCGTGCCTGGCCACACACGGAAGGAATGCACAACTCGGAGATTTGTGCCGGGATCGCGATGGAGGCTCTAAAGGCAGAGTTGCGGCGGATGGCAGAGAACGGTGAAGGCTCGATTGTTGCTGATTTTCCTGAAGGGAGAGACCAGTTTCTGGTTGACGTCCTTGAATCAGACCAGAATGCTGCTAGTTGGGCCACTGTCCGTTGCTCTCAGTTCAAAATCGAAGATGTGTTACATCAACCCGATTCCGACGATGATTCACCGTCTATGTAAACCTCATAGAGGCTAGGTCTGAGATCCTGAAGTATTCATGTGAATAGATTCGATTCTTTGTGAATACAATGAACCCACAATACATCTCTTCTTAATAGTCACTCTGACTGAAATGTAATTTCTCCGATTGATTCATGCCTGACTTCATTAAGTGTCATACCACCGAGTTCAACCGAAGACTATTACGAAACAACCACGGTTGTAGTTATTCCGCCAGTATGATGCCTAGGACGCGTGAGTCACCTCGATGATGGGCCAGTTGAAATTACGGGCTCCCACATTTCCAAATATGAACTGGTCATTAGCGTTGTGGGCCATGGTTGAAATTATTCTGCTCTTCTATCACTGTCACGCGTCTAGCATCCTAGTGAGCAAATCTAGGAAACTTTCTAGAACTGTTCCATCTGTACCATGTTACTCAAATCAGCCCTACCCTAGAGGATCATGGTTGCATGATTCAGACGGTTAATGGCCGGAAGGACGGGAGGATGCCAGTGAGCCAGTCTGAGAAGTCTGCCAGTACATCGCTCTCGGGGTCTTAATACTCGACTGGAACTTTTTGGAAGAGATTTCATTGAAGCTGTCTAGTAGCGCGTTGGAAAGATCTTTCTCCAAAAGACCACAATAACTATTTTGAGCAGGTCTTAAAGGTTTCCTCGAGGCCTCCTGGGTGTCGAATGAGTCGTTTGCAAGCCACCATGGTCGAAGCTGTTCTGTTCAGTGTTCGCTACGATGCTCAGCTGGGCATCATTAGAGATACCATGGTAAAGCATCGCAAGAATTTTCAGTCTCTTGAGTCACTGACTGTTGGAATTATGCGTCAATTGTTTAAAAGCCGCATTGTCTGCCCTGTTCTTTCCCTATTATCCTTCTTTCCTTCCTTCCTTCTTCACCCACAACAAGCTGATCGTCAGATTTTCAGACAACCACATCAAGCAATTATCTTGACATCAAACCAACTGCCTCTCCAAATCAAGCAACTTTCTCTTTCCTCCTTGGCCCCTCATCTTTATCATTATCATCACCACCACCTTGTATTGTGTTGTAGATTTACTACACAGTACAAAGATTACCATGCACCACAAAAGTGGAACGGCTCCCTCTCCTGCAACCACCTCCAAGTCCTCCACAGGGAAGTGGAGATGGTTGCGTTGGGCCATCCCTGTGGGGGTGGTGGTTTTGGCCCTGATCATCTTGGACACCTGTCTTGGGATTCTGCTTCCCAGGCACTCGAAGTCAACGGCCATCGTGAAGATGCCAGATGGGGGACGTAGTGGAAATAGTGAGTCTCCCACAGGTCATCCTGGGGTCCCTGATCCTGGCACTACCATCCCCGGCCCATCTCCTGCCCAGCATATTAAGGCTGTCATGCCTATTGAGCCTTTCGTGCCTGTGAGACCTGTTGAGCCTCTTGAGCCTGTCACTTCTGTCGTCCTTGCTCCCCCTGTCACAACCACCCCTCCACTTCCCACTACAAGCACAAAGGAAAAAGCCAACCAACCACCAACAGCTACTACGCCCCACCACTCGACCGTCGCTGACTGCAACGTCGTCTATGCCGTGACATACACATTCTACGGCTACCCGGACAACGATCCCCCCGGTGCGGACATCGCCTACAACTGTGGGCGGGGGACCAGTGCCGGCGGCACAGGCACCTGGGACGACCCTCTGACTTTCGCCACCGCGCCTGGAGAATTTGCTCCCTGCGAGGTCATCTACGCGCCGTACATCCAGAAGTACCTCATTCACGAGGACTACTGTGAGACCTGCACGCGCCGCTGGAATGGCCTTCTTGGTCCCCAGATGTGGCACGTCGATGTCTGGTTGGGTGGGGATTCGGTGACGAGTGCAGGGGAGCAGCTGTCTTGTGAGAACCAGCTGACACCTGGCTTGGAGAGTCAGGTGGTTATTCGAGATCCGAGGGCGGATCTGCCTGTTGACGGTGAGTGATTCCTTTTTCGTTGTTGATATAGGTAGAAGAGAGACAGGGGGAGGTGCTCGTATGTTTATAATGTGGCTAACATGCAATGGCAGACGTGTTGTTCTACGCTGGAGGACGTTCCAGTTGTGGAACCGAGCATGTCTATCATGCGTTGGTGGCGGGTGACTATTGTTGAACTGTCCAGTAGGACAGGAATCTTCTATTGCCTGCAGTTGCTGGTCTTGCTGTATATTAGATAGTTTTGGAAAGTTCGTCTCTAGATTATTGCTTCAGATGTTTTTGGCATTGCTGCTATCGTTCCTTTTGATTCCATTAATACCATGTATTGGGTTTGCTGTATCCGGTAGGGCGTTATTCTGTTGCTATATTGAGCCCCTAATGAATTAATCTCCTCAACTAGCATGATCCGACTGTAAGATGCTTCATATTTGAGCCATGAGCGCGGAGTAGAGGTGTCAGGAACCAGTCGAGGCAGGAGCAGGTGTGGTCATGTGAGCATGATGCTAGGGAAAAGTTTCGGGCAGGGATCCGTTCACTTCTTCAATCACTTCTCCATGGATATAACCATCTCAGATCCTCCTTCGACACGTATTTTTCCATGCAAAAGTCGGATAAGTCCCAGTGCTGTACGAAGTCTTTCCTGCCTGCTGACTTGAAACTATTGCAGTGTACCCTCCCCGTGGCTCGCGACGTATACCTCTACTCTGTCCTCAACTTGCCCTCCTAGTCTTCATCTTGAAGCTCAAGGCCAAGGGTCCACAAGCTTATTTACCTCTTCTCCGCTTGGCATCACACCTGGAGAATGAGCGCGAGATATATGGAAGGGCATGCACTATTGGTGGTCTGATAGTTATATAGAGGGGATACTTGAGTGGCCGAGATCGTGCATCCACTGCAGTCAACATTAACCATCGCACGTATCATCGCATCAGTCACCAGCTCGAGAAACACGCCTGACACAACCCAAGTACAATTGGTCCCAGATTGGATTATCGCAGGTATTGCGGGAAAATGAGACTCATGTCTTTTTACAAGGTTCCCTCGCGATATGATGGCGAAGATGCGCTAAATGCTGACATGTTTGAGACTCAATGCTTTCCAGCTAGGGCCGAAGACACCTTGATACTGATTGACGACATGAGCTCTCCGACGGTGGGGGTCACTGGCAGGCGGCACAGCTGGATAACGTGATGATGACAGGGCTGGCGGCCCGGGCGCGCACCCAGGAGCAGTGGTATCAGCTTTTGGATAGCGCGGGGTGAAAGGTGCGAAGTTGCGCTCCTGCCTCGATGGGGATGCGTAGGTGTTTTCTGGAACGCATGCTATCCATCCCTTA
Organism: Aspergillus saccharolyticus JOP 1030-1; assembly: GCF_003184585.1. NCBI lineage: Eukaryota > Fungi > Ascomycota > Eurotiomycetes > Eurotiales > Aspergillaceae > Aspergillus > Aspergillus saccharolyticus. Next base: position 77,421 of record NW_020290664.1, on the reverse strand, counting down.
GCTATTGATGAGACATATGCATTGAGGAGAATTTTTAAATAGTAAAAGACAAAAACATACAACAGAAGGGATTCGCTGGTGGTCACCCACCCAACTACTAACCTCCCGGCGTGTGGCTTGAACGCGGCCAGAAGGCGGGTGGGTTCCGCTCGGGTGAGCTAGCGGGTGAGGCCGCTTTACGGTCGCGCGACCGGGGGTGACTTAGGGTGAGTGACTTTTAAGAATGGGTGAGCAATCACCCCGTCGCGCAACGTTCAGCAATCTCACCCGTTGAAACTCTGTTATCCACTTCATCTCTGTGTAGCAATGATGATTGGTTTGTAATAGTGTGCTGGAATTGACAAGCCACGAAACTGACTCGAGATTATCTACTTTAGGTCTAGCTGCCACGTAATCAATCCTATTCCCCAATCTGACAATAAGGGAACGGAAGCCCCATAAAATTAACGCAAAAATCGCCCTACCTCGATCCTTTATAGAGATTTGGAGTCAACAAGATTATGTATCAATGGTTAAATATTTCAAATCAGAAATTGGAGCCAAGTTTTTCATCCAGACATGATTCAAGTATATGTTTTAAGGACACAGCGAATCCAATAATATTTGGATGTTTGCTTATCAAGAGAATAGTATCAATCTTTCATACAAATAGTGGTTTCAGCCTTGCTGAGTCAGAAGAAAATGTCCCCTCTTCCTATCTTTCTACATCCTGACCAGCTGTTTACGCAACAGTTGACAAAATCGAGATCAGCAATATATTGGTTCCAGAATTCAATCCAGATATCACAAGTATTATACTGAACCTTGAACATTTGATTCATATCCTATATCAGGTGAATTGCAAAAAATCGTGCTGTATGGAGTATATATTAGAATCTTTTACTCTAATTACAGCCGCTCTGTACATAGCCCCTCTCAGTCTTGTTTAATTTAATCCTTTCTAGCCCAACTACTTATCTTAAATAATGTTTCTCCCCTTAGAATACTTCTCTTTTCGACCCTTATTAAATTCATAGCTGTCAAAAATGGCGAGGGGTTCTCATGATTGAATTGATTGATGATGATATCCTTAGAATCAACGGGGCGGAACCACGAGATATCCGCCAAAGGCGGAACCGTCTGGCAGAACCACCACCTTCCATGCTGGAAGGTTATCGCCTCAGGCGATTCACTACAATAGCTTCAGAATTATAATCATGGCAGAAGAAGACTGGACATATGATATATTTAAAAAATACTTCTCAAGATTAAGATAAACTTCCAGAAGTCATTAAAAAGGTACTAAAACAAAAACACTCGAAAAAGAATTATATATCTCGGACCTTTCTAGGAAATAGAAACATTAACCCGAACTTTCTTAAATCTAAAGATATACTCTTGATACTTGTAGTACGACATCCCTCACATATTAATATACTAGAAATGCTTATTAAGATTGAAGGGCTCGACATGGATATAAGTAATAATAAAGGACAGACTGCTCTTTCCTACGCCTGTAAGCTGTATAAGATTAAATATGTCAAAGTCTTACTGCTCAACAAAGTATATCTAAATCTATAGGATTAAGAGGGTCGTACTTTATTATTATAGGCAGCAACGCCGACCGGCAAAGGAAATAATTTTTCTAATGTAATAGAACTACTCCTGAAATATAGAGTAGATGCTAATGAAGAGGATCTTCAAGGATAGATTCTACTAATATAGGCAGTCTCCAAAGGATCCTATATTATTGTTGCAGAATTATTATCTTTCGATACAGAAAATATTAACTACTAAGATACGCAAGATTGTACGCCACTTTCCTTAGCCGTAGAATTTTAATACCCAGAAATTGTGGATCTTCTTCTTCGTGTTGGAGCCAATCCAAGTATTGAGGATAATAATATGGAGGTGACTTTGATATAAGTAATTCATACACAGTAAACTAATACAGTTCAAAATATTTAGGCCGTGCCTAACGCGGGCATAAATCATCGAATTCGGGGTGGAGTTTCACCATTGACGCTGGCAGTGAAGCTCGGACTTACTTAGATTACAGAGCTGCTTTCAAGATCCGAGGCTGACGTATATACCAAGGACGAGGACAGCTACACTCCTCTAGGATAGGCAGTCATCAAAGGCCAAAAAGCAATAGTAGACTTACTGATTTCCTTTGGCGCTGACTTGAAATACAAGCATCAAAAACACGACTGCTGCAGGGCACTGCTACTTGCTATAAAACATGAACAGAACTGTGGTTAATAAGCTACTCCAACAAAATACTGAAGTCAATTGTGCGGATGTGCATGGTTATACATCTCTAGCATAGGCAGTCAGGCAGGGCTCTGATGAAATAGTAAAAGATTATCAGCCGAGAGAGATATAAATATAGACACCAAGAATATAAACAAACGAACACCTCTATCTTTAGCAGCGGAGTATGACCGGTCCCAGATCGTGCAGTATCTTTCACAACAGCAAGCCGATATCAACTCCAAAGATCGGGAAGGGCAGACCCCGCTGGCGTGGGTGATCAGGCAATCACAGGACAATACAGTAGTTGAACTACTTTGCAACGAGACAATTGACCTTGAACATCATAACATGAATGATAACTCACCACTCTTTCTTACCATAAAGACTAATAACAGCTTTTTGATATATATTATAATAAAAGCGGGTGCGAATACAATGCGACTAGTTAATAGTCATACATATTTCTGGTGGCTTGTCAAGGCTAGATTCGAGATGAAGAATAAGCCAGAAAGCTTTATGGCTAGTCGACGACAAGCTTTCCAAATACTCGAAATTGTTCCCTACCATTCAGATCCAGACCTTCTAGAGAACAATAGAACCTTGTTATCATGGTCAGCGGAGTATAGTGACTATATGATGGTTCAGGCGCTTCTCGAACACAGTGCTAATCCTGATATTCGCGATGGACCACCAATAAACACCCAAATACACTCTATTAAAACAAAGCGAATAGACGCTAGCTTAAGCTTTTCTAAAACACTACTATTATAGGCATTGATTAATGGTCATCTTGCTGTGGTGGACATGCTGAAAGAAAAGGACTCTTTATTATTATATCTACTTAATAAAGAAAGAGAGCTTCTAGGTGATCCAGAAGCTTTGAAGCTGGTTTGTAAACTTCTTAAGACAGTATATAACTTTAATAAGCTTAATTCTGAAGGCAGATATACACTTTATTTACTGAGTAATATACAGGATACAAAATTTGCTAAAGCCCTGTTAGATGCGAAGAATATGGAAGATTCCTTGAATCTATAAGATAATTCTAGAAAAACATCTCTCTATTATACTTTAAAAGAGAAGAACGAAGCATTTGCTTGGATGTTACTTAAGAAAGGAGCTGATATAAGTAATATCTCTACTAAAGCTTGGTTTTATCTCAGTAACAAGGCTATACAATAGATTGAGTTCACACGGTAAGATAGTGGTTCTATATCTTTGTGTCTGCACCCGAGTGTGGGGGCGAATGGTGTCGATTAATTAACGAAAATAAAAATCATACTTTGGTAAGAAGCGCCTACTGCTTAAGGTTCTCGCTGACATTTCAAGTCTATTCCGGAGAGGGGACCCTACTTGGTCGCGAAAAGGGCCTAGGCTTGCTTCCCAAATGATTAGGTACGATTACTTCTGTTGAGGTTATTTAAAATAAAATTCTTTGTTATTTAAGTCTTCAGAATCTCATATCTTAGTCTACTTTCCTACTAATAAAATCAACATTGAATCAAAACTCGCATTATGCTACTTTTTCAGGTATTGAGTAGAACAAGGAGTCGAGTGCGAACGGGGACTTTTATACTTTTAGGAGTATATTATTAGACAGTCGAATCCCTTAAACACCAGCGGAGCTCTGTAGTACTTTTATTGACCACCTAGGTCAGGAATGGAATAGTATATACACTGGTGTGATGGAAACTATCAAGACGACTATAAGTACAATTATTTCTATTTAATCTTTCTGTCTTATCTTTGTACACGATTGCTGATTTTGCCAGCGGCGTGACCAACTTTTAAGACAGGGCCAAGGTCAAAAAATAATCCAGATTCTTGCTTAGAATAGAGTAAGATATACCGAGCTGCAAAGAGCTTTATGCTAATATATTGAGAATCTCTGACAAGTGATTGATGAAGATACTACTATTTTTCCCGGACAGAAAAAATAATTACAGGTATAGGTTAATAAATTTGACAAGTCGGTCAAGGCCAAGGTGCTTAGGATTAAACGAGCGGTTCGAGAGCTTTTACAGATTGTGTGTATATTTTTGAACCGTTTGACTGCCTCTAACTTTTCCAAAGGAATTTGCTGGATCTCAATCAGCGAGGCAGCAAGTATCAAATGACTTAGCTGGATTACAGTCAGTATTCAGAAATCCCTAATGTACTTTTCTGACTATTCCTTCCACAGTTTATTTTTCTGCCATTGATGTTTGTCTCAGTAAGTTCTTCTACTATGAAATACACGTTATTGAGCGGCGAGTCTCACCCTTACCGCCTTGAGGAGAGGGGCGTCCATAAGGCGGTGAATTCGACTCTGGCAGTAGATTCGTCCCAGGCGGTAAATCAGTCTCCGACGGTGAACCAGTCCTTAGGTGGTGAAATCCAGTACTATGCTCAATCTTAGGTGGCAAAATCTAATGAGAAGATGACTCAGAATCCCTTGGCAGATACGCCGACCTCGCAGATTGTCTTATTCCCTTCCCAGTCACATTACCTCCCGTCATTAGACTTTCAAATCAAAAGACATTGAACTTCGTTTAACAAAACATAAGATCAGAGATTATTTGTGTGAAATAGGTCTCTGAGGCCTCCTGAAAACAAGCTGCAATCACATTATCCGTATACTCTGATGCCAGGCGCCTGAAGACACGAAAGAATTCCTGTTATATGCAAAAGTATTGAGGATAAATGCAGCGCAAAATTGAACGAAGCGGTAAAGTCGCAGATGGAATTAATATCTGGTTCTGAGGATTCTGTTCAATTTTGAATGCCAATCTTTTTCGAATAGTGGCTATCTTGAAGCACGGGGAAATCGCCCTTCCGATAGGTCCCAAACGAAACATTTTCCCTACAGAGAAAGCACAATCTATGAAGAATTGACTGAGACGCACAAGGGAAGTTCAGTAGTGAAGGTGAGAAATTATATTGAATGATCAGTCTATACGAGCATCTTTCTTAGAACTTGCAGTCTAGTTCAAACAATAACAGTTTATAATTCAGGTTATACTTACATCAGCTTGGCTAAATTCATACTAATATTCAAGCTAGACATCAACAGGGAGCGACCGAACCATAGTGGGATAATTGGCTATGAAACGAAAGAGATAAAATTTTCATGTAAAGATTGTGTTTGTAACAAGAAATTCAGATCCGATCAGCTCAGTGCTGGATATTCCGACCCTTACGCTGCATATACCCAGCCACCCAAATAGACTACTTCTGTTCGAGATCGTCATTTGTAATAGCCTTTTGGTCCAAGTAGCTTTTATTTATCTCACGACCTGGACTCACTCTGCGAAGCACTTCCTCATTCGCACGATTATCCACATTACTTCCTTCGGGTACCGGGGCATGTGGACGAGAAATAGTTTGCCGTGAAGGATGAGCGGTGCCAGTCTGTAGGATTCCTTCATCGGTTACTCTGTTAGCTTCGGAGAGAGCAAGATCTCCGGAGTCAAAATATGTTCGTTCCTATATCTTTATTAGCTTATACTCTTTCCCAGCCGCCGTCAAATTTACTCTAGACTTATATCGATGCAAATCTCCCAATGTCTGGCTTTTGTACTTGGTCAAGATTCTCTGTTCTCTTTCGGAAAGCAGCTGACAGAGATACAAACAGTGAGCACTTTCCGCGAGAAAGAAGGGGGAAATGATCTCACATTACCTCCTCATGAGTATTGGGACTAATTTTCTTATCCATAACGAGTTTGGGTAATAAATAGCTGTATAATACGACAAGCACACTATGAAGCTTCCGGTAGCTGGAAAAGGATGCTTTATCATAATCACTTGAAGGAAAAAGGAAGACAATATAGCCAGTTGCCACCCTTCATTCCTGCAACACTCGCTTTTATGTCGGTTTCATATTTTCGATGTCACCGCTCGAACCAAAGCTACTTACCTGAACTCTGCCACTCCCGGGCGGAAACTATTTCCACAATGCAGCACCGGTCGACCCTCAGCTGAACTCATAGAAACTTTGATCTTCCGTTCGTGGTTTATTTTCATAATCAAGATTTAGAATTCCTGAATTCTTGACCAAGACCAGTAATTGGAAAGACTGGAACAACAATATTAGGGACTCTGCAATAAGTTTACTATTTATTAGATCACATCCAGCAACTCAAAGCCAATAGACTGGTCCATTTTTGAGGATCTCAATTTGTGGAGATAATAGATTAGCGGTGGGAACTGATAGGCCGATTAGTAATTCAGCCATTATGTTAACGTAATCCACATGCGAGCTGGCCGCCCAAGCGAGCCGGCTTCCGCGCGCGTTATTTTCGCGTTCTTCAATTCGAAGCAATTCAGTCACCAACAACACCACCAAATATGCCTCGATCACCAAATTATTTAGTGGAACAAGAAGGCCGTATCTGCCTTGCAGTTGAGGCTATTCGAACTGGCAAAATTCCGCTTATAAACGAAGCTGCAAGCGTTTTTAATGTCCCGCGTTCAACTCTGCAACAACGGGTTAAAGGAGTTAAATCACGCCTTGAAATACGTGCCAACTCTATGAAATTGACTATTCTTGAAGAAGAAGCCTTAAAAGACTGGATACTTTCACTTGTTAAACGTGGGCTTCATCCTCGGCCGTTATACGTTCGGAATATGGCTACTATTCTTCTTCAAAAACGTGACTCGGATTCTACAGTCTCAGTGGGTGATAACTGTGCATACAACTTCGTTAAGCGTACACCGGCATTGAAAAGTCATTTCTCTCGAAGATGTAATATCCAGCGTGCTAAATGTGAAGATCCTAAGCTCTTGAGTGAGTGGTTCGACCGGTTTAAAGCTATAAAGGAGGAATACGGTATTCTCGATGAAGATATCTGGAATTTCGATGAAACTGGCTTCGCAATGGGAATAGTGGCTACAGCCCGTGTAATCACAAGATCTGATTACGTGGATAAGCCATCTCTTATTCAGCCAGGGAATCGAGAATGGGTGACCTCAATTGAGTGTATCAACGCCGCCGGCGTGGTGTTGAGACCGTACTTGATTTTTAAGGGTAAAGTCTATATCGAGGCATGGTTCCAAGGCCTCATTCCATCTGACTGGCGTATTAACTTATCGCCAAACGGTTGGACTTCTAATGAGATCGGTTTACATTGGCTTCGAGAACACTTTATTCCTTCTACAAAGAACCAGCGAATCGGACGATATAGCCTCTTAATTCTCGACGGGCACAACTCTCATCTGACTCCGGAATTTGACGATATATGTAGCCAAAACGGCGTTATTCCTATCTGCATGCCTCCACATTCTTCGCATCTTTGTCAACCGCTTGATGTCGCTTGCTTTGCACCGTTAAAACGAGCGTACGGCAGCTTGGTGGAACGGCTAATCCGCCAGGGCACTCACAATATAGATAAGGTTGATTTCTTGGATATATATCCAGAAGCACGTTCTCTTGCCTTCAAAGAATCAACTATACGCAACGCCTTCAGAGCTTCAGGATTGGTTCCATTCCAGCCGGATGAGGTTCTCGGTAAGCTGGTTATACAGCTCCGTGAGTCTACTCCAACTAATAGTGTCTCTACTGTATCAACAGTGCCAAAAACACCTAAGAATACGAGGCAATTAAAGAGGCATAAAAGTACAATTGAAAGGCTTCTCCGCGAACGTACGATTAGTCCGTTATCGCAGATGAAAACAGCGTTATCTTATGTTGTTAAGGGATGCGAAATCGCCTTTAACCGAACTACTTTACTTGAGCAGGAAGTCAACAATCTGCGGGCTGGATTAGAGAGACAGAACAACAAGAAGAAGAGGTCTTATCGTCAAATAGCTGATCTCAACGGCCTCACTGTTGAAGAGGCGAGAAACGCGTTTAATCAGACTGGCGAGGCTGATCAGACTGGTGGAAGTCAGCCTATAGAATCAGCTACGGGCGAGGAACAACCTCGCCGCCGGGCACCACCTCGCTGCAGCGAGTGTAATACAGTTGGACATAGAAGAACGAGATGTCCAACACGTCAAAACACGAATTAAACACGTTATTTGTTGATATAGAGGACTATAATAGCTTCATCTTTTTATGGAAGCATATTTTGCTGGGCGCGGAAGCCGGCTCGCTTGGGCGGCCAGCTCGCATGTGGATTACGTTATGGGAGCCATCTTCGAAAGGCGCTATATTTGGTCAAAGAAAAGCACTAGGAAAGCAGCGGACAAATTAAGAAGTCATATGATTTGCTTTTGGTAAACTCATCAGTAAAGAATGACAAGTCGAAAATCGTCAACTGCGAGGTGTTGAACATATGCATCTCGTTAAGCGCACCACCGATGCGGCCGCAACCACCGCTGCCCCAACGGCAACGGATAGGCAAAAGAACGAACACGTTAAAACTCTTAATTGCTTTAAAATCCAGAAATATTGAAAGTTTCATATCAAGCTATATTGAGAACTAAGTTAAATCGCTAATCCGAATCTATACTTGATCCGTTAGAATAGATGAGAATACCGTATCCCGAGCCCGTATCAGGTCGTCACAATCTGGGAATAATGTTCCAAGTAGCACCAGCCAAATGCATGTGCCAGAATGGTATCACGTACTTTCCTCAAATTAGTTTTTAGCATAGGATTAGTTACAGCTGATTACAAGAATGGCACAAACATCCATAACATATGTTAAACCCAAAATCTTGGGCATGTTTTACAGAGCGGGTCATTAGAAAAGCCACAATCCAGTTTCAGAAAATTCGTCACTTCAGACTGCTGAGGTTCAAGAGTCAGCAGGGATGCAACGTGTTGGCATATCCAAAAGCTGCTGTATGCTAAGCACTCGGTGCGACAATGTATGTCTATTGGTCTCTGTCGATATCTGAGAAGAATCGACAGTTTCGGCAGATTTAGACCTCTGTTGTTGGTGTTTAGTAGACAGATAAAGCTGTATATTGCTGAGACTCGATTTGCTTCGGATCATTTTCAACAACGTCGTGCTATTAGCGTCTGAACTGTCCTGTAGCGTCTGAAATAGCTGGAGTAAAGTATCCCGTTCCTCTGTCAATTCTTCAATTCTTTTTTTATAGGCCGATTTTCGCCGCATATCTCTATCCAAGTCGAGCGTACAGGAGAGATGACGCTTAGTGCAATTTTCGCAGGCAGCGGCCTTGTCCCTAAATATACACTGCTATGTTTAACATGCTTTGGGATTGAACAGAGACTGAAGGATTGTTTACCTTTGTCTTGAGTCGCTTGCACTCTCCACATGCTGCCGACGCCTTGCGGACCCGGACTGCTGAGACCTTGGGCCCGAGGGAAGGTGTAGAGATAATGGACGAAGGAGCTGGGGCGAGAGACTGCATTGAGAAAGAGCTTGAGAGTGCGATGAATATCTATTCAGAAATGCCTCCATATTAATCGGAAGATTTCATTTCTGCTACGGTGTAGGAAATTCGCTGGCGGCACTTATAAATCGTGTTCCCACCAATGCTTGGTACCGGCTCGGATATCTCATCCGAGCTGGTTTGATCAATCAACGTCTGCAATCTGCATGGCAATTTTTGTCTTATTCTCTTGGCACAGTGACATACCTTGCTTCTGAATTCGGACAACTTTACCGCTCTTGTTTCAACCAATCAACATAAAATTGGCTTTCTTGATTCCCGGTCGATGTTCTCGGCATAGTGACGTGCCTATGAACTAGATTTGGGCAAAGAGCGAAACAGAATCAGGCTCGGTAGGTGTACGAAAAGAGATACCAGTTGTTGGAGCATATTGTGAGAGTTCCTTACAAGGTTCGGTCGTTCTTTGATTCGCAAGTGTCGTCATAGTCGGAAAGCCTTTTGATCATTGGCTTTGTTTTCGCTGATGCGCCCTATGCCCATTGCAGCAAGACTTCACGGCGTAAGTATTGTGAAAGGTGCTGCCGAGCGTTCATTTCATGTTCATTAAATCTACAGATCATAGCACCACGTAGAAGTAGATATCTTCGGGTTAGAGAGAGTAATTTCTCGAAATCAGGTGCTATCTCAGGTAAACAGATCATCCGATTGGCCGTCCCGCCGAACTCGATGAAGGGGCGAATACAAACCACTAGTTGTAGGGATGAGGTGGAATGACCACTTCATCAATTGGGCAGTCTTGTGTGGCAGCATAACGGACTCATAGATTATCCGGTACTTCAAGCGGATCTAAAATACCATAATTCGGGTGCGACCGAGGCTCCTTGTTCCTCAAGGATTTGAAACCGCAACCAAGGAGACTTGGCATGTTCTAGGTAGGTATTGATATTGTTATCAAAGGGTACGAAGAAAGGTTTGGAAAACCTCAACGCATATGTGCTTTCCAGGCAGGCGATTCGAAAGGAGATAATAGCTGGTATTCGGATGACGTCATCCGAGCTAGTACATTCCGGGCTGGTGTCATCGGATCCTGGAGGCTTCTGTCGCAACTCGCCCGGTGAAATTTTAGGATCGTGCATGGCTGAAAGTGGTTTCCCAGATTGGGAGCTGTGGTCGAGCAGCGTTCCGCCAGAATTAATCTCGATAGGCCGACTGGAAGCTCATAAGATATAGACAAAACACACTCTCTATAGCTGTTCCGAGGGCCTTCAATGCCACTCTCGACGTCAATATTCGGCTCGCACAAGTAGTAGTACAAAGTCGAGCACTCGTCGGGCACCCGTAGAAGCACAATCCCAAGCCCAATAGTCAAGTATAAGTACTTTAGACTTTCAGAATCATCACATGGTATTTCTGAACGATCGCAGAGCCGGCAAGGTGAGCGACGTTATATCTTACTTTCTCCGGGCCAACAGTAGGAACTAATCAGTTCGACAGTCTCGTGGTAAAAGTTCATCAGTCGAAGTCCCGCCCTAAGATTCTCGTTAGATAGTTTATACGGCGGTTTGTACTCGACTATAGTCAACAAGGCCCTAGTATCTCCATCAACACGGTGGATACAGAATTGGTCGGGGCGGGCAGGACGTTCCTTCGAATTTGCTTCGTCTGGCGGAACTTTCGTCAAAAGTATTAGTGTAGTTGTCGAACCACACCCCATTCCTAGGCCAAATTCCTCTCGAGCACTCGGTATCTTGCACAGCGCTGAAATAATATCAAAAACATGATTTTCCACGGCGAAACGCTCATACACCTCCAGGTCCTTTTCACTCGTGATGGGTCGAGCGGCAAAACACTACCCGTACTCTTCTAGTACAACGCAGGGACTGAATAATCGCGGTGCTTCGCTGCCTAGAGGATGGAGATATTGACGAACTGAGTTGTAAACCCGCTGTAACTTAAAGACACAATCTGTCCAGGGTTCCAGTCGTAGAGGGCAGTACTTGCCGGTAGGGGACAGAATCTTGCTAGTGGTAGACTAAGCAGAACTTCCGACTTCTAGGGGCTTTGAAAGAAGATTATAACAATGTTGAATAAATTCTTCGAAGGTAGCCTGGCGATTTCGTGCATCTGCCTGCTCTCTCAGTATCTTCTCTTGCCTGCTTCCCTCCTAGGCTTTCCTTCGTTCTTCGTCAGCTTTCTTTAATTCCTTCTCGGCTTTCAGGAACAAAGCCTTGTAGTCGACGACCGAATCTGACATGACCGTAACTGGTGGTTGCTTGAAAGGGGTGTCATTCTATTGATGAGTAAGGACTTAGGAATAATAACTGTTATCAATCCATCCCCTTTGTCGAGCCCACCGGGACGGCACATCGGATAATATATTTATCCGAGAGTAGCACTAAGTTCGATATGTAATCGGGAAGGCATCGTGCCGCCCGCGACGGCCTTGAGGATCTCGCAGGCGATTACGGCGGTGATGTGGCTCGTGGGCGAGCGGAACGGGATCATCAGGGCGGTGCCGAGGATGAAGAGGGGGAGGGCGGCTAGGGCGGGCGTTTTGAAGCGGTTGATCTTGCGGATTAGGCTGGTTTTGTTAGTACACTTTGAAACCTTCGAACTCACAGCGTTCGGGGGGAGAGGTGGAAACGAGGACGAAACGGAACGAATATTAAAAAGTGTGAGTCACGTGAAGTATAGCAGGGGTTTATCATCCTCATGGGCTTCTTTCACCGCCCTTCAGCCTCAGCCAATAGTTGTTGTAAAGAGTCACGAGACATACCCCACCTCAAAAGCGACTTGCTTCGTTCCCTCACATTTAAATCTCCCTCATCAACGCTCAAATGTTCAACAACGAAAGACAACAAGAAAGGGGTCCTGCCCGTCCCTCTCTTCTCATCCAGAAGATCTATTATCAAAACACCGTTATCTCTACTTGCAAAAGGTTAACATACGACCAATAAACCTCGTCTGCCATCAGCTTGTCTTGACGCTTGCCCTCATTCATGTCTTCATCCGACAGGCCTTCGGTCTCATCTATCCCTTTGCAATCGGAAAAGGTCAAGATTTACGCCACTGAAGCATGGAAAGAGGTCAAGCCGGTTGCTGAATCCTTACCGAGACCGAAACGCAGTACAATTGCACGATTCTTCGCAACAGATGCTTGCGACGATCCAATCAATTATGCAATTTCGGAGTATACAGCAAAGGTCAGATTTTGGGGAATTTTTTAGCAGAGCCTCGATTCTGACAGCTTTGGTAGGGGCTATCACAAACGAAGAAGGAATACGAAACGCGGGAAATATTGAGCTATAAAAAAGGGGGTCTCGTCGTGTTTCCTGGGAAGGCAATTGTTGGTCAAACCTTCACAATAATGATCCCTCTTGAAGTGTGTGGGGAGGTATATATGGAAGGGTTGGCCTTGGATACAAGTCACTATTATCATATTTTCAGGGAATGTAGCGTCGAAGTGTCGGAAGGTGCCAAATTAACGGTACTGGTAATATCTGATCTTACATGAAGTGTTACTGATAATTGATTGATTTGCGCTCCATCCTGCCAGCCTTGAAGCTTAACATATTATCATACCCCAACTACAAGTTTGTCTCTGATTCTAGTTTATTCATTATTCAACAGATCAAAAGGTAGCTATATCTTCGATATACGAAGACCGATCGAGGTATCACTAATATACAAATTCAGATCGTATGGTGAATCCCATTTTCGAACCCTTGAATCACATTATCGTGAGTCAGTTGAGTCTGATAGTGTGCGGTTTCAAAGCCTTGAGCGATATCATAAAGAATAGACATGCTCTCTCTTTGGCCGCAAATGTCATCTGGAAGGCGTTGAGAAAAATTGCCGGAGCTTAAAACCCCGAATCTGTGACCATTCACATCCTCAAAACCTTCAGCGATATTCTGGGAGATCACTTCCTCGCCTGCAGCGTGATAAAGGACATCCTCAAATCCTCGAACCACATTATCGAAGGATGGAGAGTAGGATGTTTGACCATGCGGCGAGGGTCCAAAAATGGAGACTTTCTCTAGGATGAAATATTTAGGTTCTAGGCGCAAAAATCACTAATTAGATAGATAAGGGAAAACGTACCCTGATGTATACCTGAAGCAGGCAGTGTAGAACGCTCGTCTGCTAAACTATGGACTGAGACAACATCTTTGTCTAGTCCTGAGGTGTTCTGTATTGACAAAGACGTGTTATAGCTGCTCGCAGAATCATGATCGGCTCTGAATTGTAATTGATTCAAAACACCTTGATGTTCGGGCCCTACAAACATATTTAGCGAAGGGAGATTCCAGAAAGCACGTGAAAATGAGGTAGACTCTAATTACCTGGATTGTTACCAGGGGATTTGATGTCTGGTATAGTTATGAAGCCAGGAGATGATAACCGGCCTTGGATTCGGTCTGAAATCACCATAGAGTTGGTGGCCTCTGACCGACTAGACCCAGGCAACTTATTTGATTTAGATTTCTTGTTCTTTCGGATTAGACGCGATGGTAGGATTGACCCAGCTCGTTGTGTTATCTCATATATGATTTGAGAACCAATGCCGTGCAGGTCGTATTGTGCGGCAATATGTGGGACATTGATCGAAGTTAGATGAGAAACGACAAAATCAAGATCATCACGTTTGTTGAGAGATATTTCGAACCTTTCGCACTCAGTAAAGCTAGAATGATTGATTGTATCCGAATACTTACATCCATGCTGGAGCTACTCCAATTAAGAAGAATGTGCCATACCCGCCCAAGTGTTCTGCATAGGTATTCCATATGAGACCAGCCTTGTAGTCATCCTTGAGGTTTTTCTTGACAGATTCGACATCCTCTTTCCCGTTAGGATCAATCAAGGTCGTGCAGTAGCGCAAGACGCGTTCTGAGAAGATTCGCACATTGAATCTTTCGCAGATTAGCCGAACAAAGAGGTATGTCGCAGATGTATAAAACGCCCGGTAGGTTACAGAAAGTCGGTCATTTTCTCTGCTTCCGTGATATAGTTGGCGCAAGATATTCGCGTCCCATTCCAGGCTCACTCTCAGTTTGGCTGTCCAGAATTTGGATGGAGCTGCTCTGATTTCCGCGATGAGTGAAAGGGTTTCTGGTGTTGGTAGAATGTCCTTTTCAGTGGCCCTGCCGATGCGCTCCCGAGCATCTCTTGCTCTTGTACGAGCTCGCTCTATTCCAGAAGACTTGTTGTCATTTTGACCAAAGGCCTCGAACAAAGAAAGCCTCAAATCATCGGAGAGGAACTGCTTGTTACAGATGATAAATTGAGTTGCCTATGCTTGTTAGTCTTGTATAGTGATTGTGCTTGTCAACTCTTACCCGTCGAAGAATATCAATTTTGCCACATGCATTATTCGATACTTCTGTGGCCTGAACGGGACAGACTGCACTAGTAAGTTCCATGTCTGCTTTTTGAGATTCTCAAAAGCGGTTGTCAGGTCAGTCTCAACAAAGAGGAGGGAGCCGGCTCAAGTCACCATTAAGCATGCCGGCCGCAGTATACGTGGGTAGGTACGCTGAGAAACTGCGTTCAGGATAAGCCAGCGAGTTCATGATGCCAGACGAAGTGTTTTATTGTTGGTGAATATACGAGTCGTCGGCTGTCAGAGCTTTCAACTGTCTGATGACTTAGCAATAGAACAAAAGGGAGACTCCAATGATTCTTAGATAGCACATGAACATCGAAGAAAGGAGCAAAAAGCGGGGTAACCTGGCAGTCACGGGAAGCAACAAGGAAGCTGATTAATCACGAAGATGTTAGTAACAACCTCAACAGCAGGCCGAGACAACGAGCTGCAATCCTCAAAGCGTGGTCTGAACACTAGCAATAATCATAACTGAGGTCGAGCTTCATGTCAGATTTCGACCGCCGTTTAATGTAAACGAATTTATGCACATTCCGAGAATATCGGCAATTGAATTTGTTTGGGGAAGCATTCTTTCAAGACAAATGATGTCAGCAATGTTCTGAATCTTCTGGGACCCGGTCGTCGTGCTCATATTTATGGCGATAACATACCATGGGACAATTAATCTGGAATTGATGGTAGCATTGATTATAATAAGCTTTGCTCTTGGGATTGTAGAAAGCCACATGCAAGCGAAAGAGGAAGGTACATTCGTCCAGCAAGTTATCGCAATGCGTTTTGCACAAATAAAAGAGCTAAGAGAGTTCAAACTCGGTACATCAGACTCGGTACATTTTCTTATTTCTAGTACGGCCATACCATCATGTGCAATTTCTCTTGATGCTCATCCTCAGCCAAGCTGATAAATTCCTGTTTAGCCCAGTCACTCACCATTCTAGCCTGTTCGTACTCTTCCGGTTGGACCATACCCCCAATCGGAATGAGTCCTTCGTCTGCCAACTGTTGCACGATAGTGGATAACCCCTGAACAAGATTTTTTTCGTTTTGATGTTCTGTTAGTTCCTCCTCTGTAAATTCAACTGGGCACGGGCTGCTATAGCCTAATCGCGTCCAGAGTGCAACTATTTTAATCAGAGCCTCGCGCAACGAAAATGTGTCCTGCCGTTCCCAACATCCTGAGATCAAGTTTAACGGGTGGAGTCTTGTTGTAAGGTATGGATTCCTGAAGACTCTTGACCGGATATTGTTGGCATTTTTAGTGCCCTCATAATAGTATTCGAGAAGTTCCTTCTCAAGCGAATTTTGTTGACTGGTACGAGGACTAGGTGAAAGCTCTAGCATCTGTGGATGGGGGCGCTGCAGACAGATAGGTGTTACAGCTGCCAGCTGCCAGTCAATGATTGAAGTAATTTGGTTTGTATCCGGATCAATAAATATGTTATCAAGATGCAGATCGGGATGTGATAAAGTATTAAGCGGTTCACCGGCTTCTGGTCCTGGTATGAGATAGGGTGAGATCATTAGATAGCGCTCGAGAAGAGATCGGTATTCTTCTGGACTTTCTGGCTTGTCAATCGAGCGATATGGATTGATTCTTGGTATTGCCTGAGACTGCGCCCAAGAAAGCTCATTTTTCCCAAGAGCCATTGCATAGTCGGCAGTGTTTGACCCTTAAAATGATTAAGCTGGTGAGCCCATAAAACGGAGGGAATCTGGTTGAGCTTACATGGACCCCAATCAAGTTTCAGGAATTTTCTTTCAGATTGCCACATTCTGCGGTCATTTGAAGGACCTATCGTGAACCTGGAAAGTTCCGAAAACTGGCGCACTTCCGGTAATGACGCACTGTCCAGCATTGAATCTAAGCTGTCATAAACAGGCATCCTCGAGCTCAGGACAGACGTATGGTATATGCAGCCATGCTTTGAGAATGACACCGATGTAAGTTTCTTCTCTATATCAATTACCTGGTCTATAATCTCGCATCGTGATGGCATTGACATCTGGGCCCATAGTTTGCCCAATGGTTGACCTGTAGCCTTTTCTTCGAGAATATACTCTGATCCTACCGGATTTGATGAGTCTGATGACCAGGTGTAGATTTTAGGGACAGGCAATCCCATGATTTCGCGAACCTGACTTTATTAGTTTAATCAACAGCAAGTGATATCAAGACGTACAAACTGACGAGTTGCCACCTCGGAGGCAATTGTATAAAATGCAGGGCCTGCGTTCGGGTTGGGCAGTCTGGCAACAACTTCATCACCATTGCTCATACTCAATACGAATGCCTTATTGAACTGCCCTTCAACACATTTGGAAACTTTCGTGCCTGGCAAAGACTGTTAGACCAAGGACTTATAGACAAATTGATGATGAATACATTTTAGTCCATCTCCTCCTTTGGCTTGGATACTTGTATGAACAAGTTGACGCAAGTCAAATTTCAGGTAACGTCTTGCAAGTTCTCTTGAATCGCCGTTTCTAGAACTTTTAGTCAGCTGGAATGATATGGAGTAGAAAACTTACAGCCACCGATAACGCTGGTAACCGAACAGATCACTTTCTTCAATAGGGATTTCTGCTGGCGAATTAGTCAAAACTAACAGTCTCTGAAAACAACATACCTGAGCCATCCGTGAGAGTCCGAAAAAGAACAGGTCGTAGTTCTGACTGCATATTTTTCGCACACTTAGAAAATTTAGACCTGATGATTCGCGGCACAGCCATTGAATATTCCTTGAGAGGCACAGCTGTTAAAGAGCAAACTGGGAGTCAACTAGGAGTATTTATACGGACTAGTTAATGGCCAGTTAGATGACTAATCTGCGGGACAAAGCTGGCGGGCCGGTTACTATAGCGGGTCGCTTACCGAAAACGTTATCCCCGGAGATCCGGGATTTGGCCTGCGGTCTTGGCAGTTCCTGCGAAACACGAGTGCACAACTTGATAAGTTTGAGAATAAATTGCTTTATGGATTAATAATGTCTATTGGACCTACAGAACATTATTCAAAAGAAGCAAGGATCAAAATAGTTCAGCATTATGTACAAGCTGAGACTGACAAGAGGCGGGAGGTCGTTCCGTTCTCGAGTCCAAGATGAGCTTTTCCACACCGGCACCTATTTTCATAAGTCGTTCAATCTGCATTCATCGCCTATAATAACTTAATGAAACACCAAGAATATATTTTCGATTATTTAGTGTACTACTTGAAGAATCATCGCGGTCGAAGAATAGTCTGTAGATGTCATTTGCCAGTTGTATATGGCAAACAAGAACATTATCACGTTTATGCTAACCGATAGAGTCATCGAGCTAGTGGAGGCATTAGAATGAGGTTTGGCAGTAACTAATGCCGACAAGAGCTTTGTCTAGACTCGACTCTACTCAGTATTTTCGACCGCAGATGCGACATCATCAGCTTTGAAGTTCTCCCCAAGACCAAAAGTGATCTTCTCTCCAATGACCTGGTGTGTACCCTTGTGTCCACCAGTTTTCCCCTTGATGAAATTCTGCACTGTCCTATCTTCTGCCTGACTGTTCGCCTGGATTATTCCGGTTGCCATTGTTGGATCTCTAGTATTTCGGTGCACATCAAATCGAAGGTCCTTGGTCTTCACGGCAGTCTTTGAAGTCTGGTTATCGGCAAAAGTGAGGTTCTTCAAGGCATCGGAGTTCTCGCGTATTTTCTTAGCTAACCCTTCGAATGCGGCTTTGGAGATTTTCGACATTGCTCACTGTTTTGCCAATTAAAATTTGAGAAGACACCAACATATGGATACTTACTATGTGGTAAAACCTATGGTAAATTCGCACAGCCTGAAGATTGTGGATGGTTGGAATTGTAATGCTGAGAAAAGGGAGAGCACTCGTTATATATGTAGGGTAGTCCCGATTGACTAGACTGTATTGCTGTTGAAAATCATCATAACCTATCATATGCCCTGCTAAGATTTACATAGAGGTAATGAAATGGTCAGAGTAGGCACTGGAGGACGAAATGCGTTGCGCCGTCGCTTGGCCATCAGCTCGAGCGATTTTGTGAATCTCTGTTGGCAAGTCACAAACGTTCCAAATAGTTGAAGCTCCCCAACCTGTCTCTTCTGGTCTATGATTTGCAGAAAGAAACTTATGGGGGCGGGTTTTGCTTGCTAGGTGCTTTTGAGAATTCAACAATGCCTCGAGCTAAATTTACCAGTATTACCGTATGATTTACAATTATGGCGTTTGCATGGATTCGTTTGGTAAGAGGTAGAATACGTGCGACCCGTTGTTTTTCTGGAGGGGTGGATTACGTGTCAAATGAACACATGGTGCTTAGTGAGATTCGTTCTTGAGGACATCTTCATTCCTGGATAGATGGACGCTAATGCAAAAAACATCAACAATGTTGACACCTTGTGCATTAGCGCTTCGAAACCGCCAAGAAGTTACACAACCCAATCTTTCTTTGAGAAAGATTTATAATGGTCTGAAGATAAAATTTACAAAATTAGATAATCACTGCTCAATAGACTATCAACTACCGTTGAGTTTTCCTCTCAAATCGCCAGTTGAATCTTGTCACTGCCCTATGCGTTGTTAAGACGATAGTCCTCAAAACCCGAAGCACACCATTGTCTATCTTCTGAGTCCTGTTGCTTTTCGAAAAGATCCAGTGTCTCGTAATTGAGGTCTAGAACACGTTTTAAGGTACTAAGGCTATCACCTTGATTACCTCAGGTTGTATTTTTAAACTGGTTATGTGCTACAAGATCTCAAATGGCTGATCTGGACACAAAAGACCCATGGAAACACTCGAATCCAAGCTTATCAAACAGCAAGAAAATACCGACTAAAACTAGGCATTGTCTTTTTGATCGAGCGATGCCCGGAAGATTATCTAACTTACGCCAAATCGATGAATAATTTCCCAGGGAGCATGTCTTGGGGGTGAATGAGACTAGGCTGAATGGGCCAAGTATCTGATCGGCATACTCCGGATGCGCGATCATCAACGACCTAGGCAGTGGATATAGACAAAAGTGATAGTGAGCCAGAGCATTGCCGTGGGATACTCTTCTAGGGTATTTGCTCATTCTTTACAATGTCGGAGACGGCTGCCACAGATAAGCAAATGATTCTAACCGCCCATGGAATGCCTTGCAGATTCGGAGAGTCGAAAGCTATTATGAAGGTTTCTTTCTTGATGTTCTTTCTTTTATGATAAGACATCGCAATAACCGAGAATTTCGGTCCTGATTTGGGGGAGATGGACTACAGGCCGCTGCAAGATACCAGTAAGAATATGTATTATTTTGCCTAATCTCTTTTGATGAGGGGTTCAAGGTTGTGTCTTACTCTCTGAGAAAACTATTCCTAGAAGGCTTTTAATATAGCAAGTAGATTATCCTATACTTAATATTACTTTTTGAACATGGCTTTTCGTAGCTGGGAAACTGTTCAACGCTGCGGCTTTTAGTGTATCTAGAACTATCTTACACAAGTTATCATCTGTCTTATGCTTCTTTGTACATAGAGCACTATGGGTTTGTATCCAAATAAGGCGCAAATTTGAATTATAGATGAGATAGAATACACAGGTTTAGTCTTCTAAGTACAGGGAAGGCAAAGTACCAATGTACATATTGCAAGTAAGGAATAATATCACGGAAGAAATGAGACTTTGATGCACTGTTATGAGTATAAATTCTAAATCCTATGTATTGCATCTAGTGAGAATCTATGTTCTAGATTTACTAACCACACCTGCTCTCTATCTTGAGCTCTGTACACGTCAATGGCATGCCACATCTTTTCGAGCGGTATCTCTGTAATTCACAGATAATCACGTACTGAATCGGAATCGGACTGTTGGTCAAGCATTCGTGCATCTTCGGGGCGCCTATGCTACAGGGTTTGAGACTACCAACATCATTCATTTTTGCAATCTACACCGTCAGCAGCAACCAAATACAATAATCTGAGTTCTCGAAGTTATACCATTTTTATAATCATTATTCTTATAAGGTCTAGTAACGAGTCCATTACATGTGGGAAGCTGAATCTAGTAGATCTAGCTGGTAGTAAGAACATTCAATGCAGTGGCACCGAATACAAGCAAGCTGTTAAAGCCGGTCAAATCAACAAAAGCTTGCTAATACTTGGACGAGTTATTAATGCTTTGGTTGATAGATCTTTACATGTTTCGTATAGGTAAGGTCTATATCCGTTTTTTAGAAGAAAATATTAATATTGAGTTGAGAATCAAAATTGATAAGATTACTACAAGATTCCTTGGGAGGCAACACTAGAACTTGTATAATTGCTACTGTTTCTTTTTATTAATCAAGTCAGGAAGAGACTGCCTCTATATTAGACTATAGATTTTAGACTAAAAGATTTATAATAGACCACAGATAAATACTTTCATGCCGAAAGATATATTACTCTTAGAGCTGTCTTCTGAGATCGAGACTCTTAAATATAATTTTGAATGACAAGGTATTGTAATAGTATCTATATGACTTCTGAGATATATGAAGACATGATCAAAGAATTTAAGTCTTGGAGTCTGGCTTTCAGCATAAGATAGAAGAGTTACTTGTACTAAGATGTTAGCTACTAAGTTTATAATCTAATAAGAAGGAGATGCATTTAAAACTCTCTTAGGTGAATAATACTATAAACAAGGCTCAGACTAAATGGGAGGGATCTATTGTAGAGATATTAGACATTAGTGAGAAAGTGGGAGCCTAGCGAACGGTCTTATCGTGAACATCCGTCACCAAGAAACCATTAACTCTCTTAGAAACTAAAGAACGGCGAGCAAGAAAACAATCTCCGCAGCGCTAGACAAGAAGTCCCTCTGGCCACTGATTGGTGAGCTTTGAAGGATAGTACCCGAATCCTATCCTCGCACAGCAGAGATCCCATGACATGATTCCTTAGTTTGAGACCATGAAGAAGACATCCACGGTGCAAGTTGATAATATACTATATCTGTTTGCCATCGCTTTCCCGAAGTCGCCAAATAGGCCTAAAATAAGTCGTGTGTCAAGCTCCGACTTGGTATACAACACTCACTTGTCCTCCGAATAGAGAGATTTGCTTTCCTTATGACCTTTGGCTTCATCAAGTGGGGAGATCTTGCGAATTCTCAAAAACCTGTTGTAACTTAGTACTGATTCTTTTTTATCATGATAGATTCACTCACAGCTGGACGTTCTGTAATGCAAGGACATAGATAGTGTTAATATAGCAAATCTCTCCAATGATATGGAGGTCATCTGTGTTTTCCAAAGCCTCGTGAAGATAACCTGCTTCCTTGCGATAGTACCCCGGGAGTAAAGTAACTACTGTCTGCTTTATTTCACAGCTTCGGGAAGATTTAGCGTCTATGCGGTATGTTTTGGATGTCAGCGAACTTACTCAGAGAAGCCTTCATAACGCTCTTCCCACCACTCCAAGTGCATTTCGTACGATCGAAGATACGATCTTACAGAAACAATGCATTTTTGTTCTTTTATACTCGAAAGTTGCGAGACGGCAGCTAAGACTAGCTTTGTTTCAGGCAATGGTCTGTGACTTCCATTGTTCTGTGGGTGCGGGCTCGCCTGGACTTCCTCGTGTCTATAACCTACTTCGCGATCTGGGGTTGTTTTAGCTCTTTGCTTTCCTTTGATCGTCAGTTGAACTTCTTACACCTTTTGCGTGCCTCGCTGTTGACCTGCTTGAAATACTCTTTGAGATGATTGAGAAGCTCAATGGAGTTTTTGAAAAGTCTCTCGCACCCACACTCCCCCAATTCGCAAATTCTCACGATGCCAAGTCAGCTTTAAGTGTGATATACAATACAGAGCATGGTTCTTACCTCACACTGGCACCGGGCTTGTACTTTGGAGCTTGTAATGGCAAATCTGCATGGCGTCTTTCGAAATGATCAACAATGCAGCGAAAATAGTCGGAGCTCATTCCACAGCGAGAACAATAGAAAGACTTTGGGACAATATGTTTGTAGATGATATGCTCGTTGAGTGATGAGCGATGAGTATAGCCCCTCTTCTCGCACCCTCTCCAAGTACAAAAAAATCTTAGTACATTTCTATTCTCAAATTCAGCAATGACGACATTAAAAATACCAGGGAATGTGAGTCTTGACTTACTGCGTATCGCCAATAACTGATCGAGAAGCTATTAAGCTGCTCCCCAAATCTTGAGTTGCTAATCTGAATAGGCAAATGTGAGTTGCTTGATTAGCGACGTTAAAACTGAAGACTTACGGGGCCAGAGGCGTCTGATACTGCGTCTTTGACATTCTCTGAAGATACTTCTGTGTTGGTCGATGGAAAAACCTAAACAGCGGGTCAATCAATGCGCGCCGACAAGAAGCACGTGAACAGCACTGACAGAGACTCGATCTATGTCTATTCCGGAGATACTGCAGATCACCAACATCGTGATGACAACTATGAAGGAGTCTCTTATATAGGAGATGAACGACTCCTCCGGAGATAACAAGACTGGATGGTTGCTCGCCCGTGACGAATGAGAATGACCTATATCCTACACGTATGCACCGGAAATTACGACAGACATGGATGCTACAACTAGAAAAGCCACAACATCACTCCTGGGAACGAGAACAACTAGGTCTGTCCTGGTGCAGGTGTAGTCAAGCGGCATACTTCGCACCATAGTAAAGTAAGCTGGTATGTTGTTCCAGCCCGAATGTCACGCTTCTCTATTTTCAGAGTCCTTCGTTACAGCTTAACGACTAAAGGACTGACTTATCCGCCAGCATAACTAGTGCAAAACTGAACATACGCAGCCAATCTTGCTGAGATTTCGATTATGTTGGTAGGACCGCGCTCAATTAGCAGAAAATCATCCGAAAAACCGCTTTTTTGTGACGGAGTATGCACCATATTCTGGTACAAGGAGTCACTGACTTCGCTATCTTCTTCAAGGATTTGGAAAACCTGTCAATCATGTAATTAAGTGCAGTCAGACGATACTAACCAGATCCAGTCTCACTCTGGGAAGGTATGTGAACGTATTCACTCATGATTAAGACTCCTTGTCAAAGTATGATGAACTTTTCAGTAACCACGATATAAAGAACAAAGCTAGAGGAAGAGCCTTATATAAGAATTAGTACAGATAAATAAGTAGAAAAGGGAAGAAAGGCACTTTCTCACAGATTCAACTACAGATAACTAGCTCATCGAGATGACTCCGGGATATGGCGCCTACGTCAATGTTTTTATCCATGTAGACCAGTACCTCCATCAATCACGGATCGGTACAATAATCGTCCAATTAAATAATCTTTTCCCACGGAAAAGACATCAATGATTGAGATATTCTAGATCTAATCGACCCTTTGACGTTACATGCGGGGAGGAATTTCTCTATCTCCATACCTTATATAACTAATCAAAGATGTCTTCTAATGAAAGTGTCCCCAGCGAACAGCCACCCTTAAATCTCTTTTAAACTTGATCTATGCTTGCCTTGTGAGGAAACAACAAGCAGAAGCACTGGTATACAGTGCTCCTTAGAATTAATGGTCTCAATGATAAAGAGTTGGAACTAAATCAAAGTAATAGTAGACCGATATCCATCCCAATACTCTCAGAACTGTCGTCAAAGATCTCGGTGTTCAGCATCATCGCGTGGATGGTGGTGGTGGCGGTGCACCGGGTTTCTTAATACCTGTAGTATCGTAGGCTCCTCACCGGCAGCATAATCGGAATGAATCAAACATTTCTTCCCTGGCTAAAAACAATCCTATTAATTAACTTCATTCTCTCTATAGAGATAGATGTGATAAACTTACTATTATAATATACAGATACCGGTCACAATGTAAGCCAACAGAACTGGAAATATGGAAGAATTTATAATAGTTCGGGTATGCATTTATAAAAATGGGCACGCCTTGAAGAGTACTTTCGGCCTTGTTAGAACTTCCTAGAAACAGATCATACTACCCCTATTTCAGTGAAAGGGGATATGCAACTGAGATCCGCGTAGCGACTACCATGGTACCATATCGAGACTGGGATTCCCAAGATTAGTCAGGCGGAAACCCGCTCCAAACTGAGGTGGCTAGATAAGCCCTGACTGAGGACGACTGGCCCTTTCATCTAATTTCTCTCATTTCTTTCCGATTGCTTATGGACTCGCGAAGTCTATTCGCCTATAGTCGCAATCCTCGTAGTTGTTCTTCCACTAATACTTGTTGTGGTTCACCCCGACATCTTAGCTTGGCTTAAATGGCCAAATCCCATCTAGGCTTTGCTTCACCATCATAGCGCACATTTGGCTCCCAGATGAAGCGCTAAATGAAACTGATATTAATGTGCATTCGGGATACAGACAGGAACTTTTTTGAGGGCTAGGAAGCTACGCCGCAACTGCCCAGGTTATACAGCGCAGCCTGACATATGTACATGGAATCCCTGGTGAAGTAACTTTTACAGTAATTATAGCTTGAAACCATCGGCGTAGGATAGTGATCTAGGCCAAGATCTGCTTTTCTAGGACTGGGTTTAGTAGATATCTCCCCTCCGCCGACCAAAATAGATCGTAATACGTAAGTTTTGTTGATTACTGCGCGAGGGCCACGAGTCAGGTCAGGTTATTAACTTACTAGGCAACTTGAACTTCAATTCAAAGACCATCTTGAGCAGTTCTATCTGGTGGGTTGTGTCAACTACAGGAGCCTGGCTACTTTTATCCTGAAATTCTAGTCCAGATAATGGAGTATATACTCATCGAAATTCGCGAATCTCCTGTTGAATAACTGCAGAGACATGTTTTTAAATACTCTCAAATAGCTTACGTGCTCAATTTCTGAGTTAGTCTGTGCGAAGTCAAGTTCACATTAGTATTACTTATAGCTGTAACAATAGAGACCCGAATATACTAATGTTGCAGCTAGATCCTTTACATCTCTCTTGAGGCCGAGACTGAGTCCGGGTCCCAGTTAATGATTTGTTTAAACATCGAGGCGCAATCATCATATTTTAGCCGTATTGTCTCACGTCTATGAGTTACCTCACGCCTATGATTACAGGTCGTAACGTCCCCGAGGCATATCGTTAACTGACCACATGCTGAGCGCTTGGTGAAGGAAACTGTGTGGCGCAGCTGGGGCTTTAGTTCCTTAACACAAATCCACATTGTAGATTATACAATTACACTATGATTTGAACAAACCTGCAAGAACTAACCCTCGAGTTTGTTGCTTCAATATACTATTATCTTCTCTCGAATGATGGAGAATGAGGAATTGCTCTAGATAAGCAGTGAAGGACTTGGTAGCTTAGGGCTAAGATGAAAAGGAACGGATATCAGGGGACACATTCAAGTCTTTTATATACTTTTTGGGTCACTACGACAAATATGGACTAAGGAACGCAATGTTAGTATGAAGTAAACATGCTTGATTATTACCTTGGCATCTTCCTTTCAATTCTTATTTCCTAAATGCATACAAGCATTCTCTGGATGACAGAGCCACAGCTGTGACTAGGTCACACTTTCGAGGCTGCAATGCAGCAGCAATTATTCACTGAACAAAGGCGATGGCTATCAGGGTCAAGAACATCATATCTAGAGTAGTATGAAAAGGCAACAAGGGGCCGTATCGCAAGCGGAGGATCATCTGACTTGATGATTGGGTCACTTCAACACTTGCTGTTTACAATGGCGAATGAGTTGCGCAGCCATGGCAATGATTATTCCGAAGTATCTGAAAGGCCTATCCAAGAATATGTTTAATTAGATATTTTATTATCAGTCTAACCCCTTCTCATGAGTTCAACGATAGAGCCGGCCCCAACATTTCCATAGGATTGCTCTTAGAGTGTAGCACACAGGACTAGAGATTTTGACTCGATACTCCTAAGTAAAACTAGCCAGTAGTATCCTTTGCTAGCGTACCACTAGTCATTTCTGAGGTTTGAGAAGGGTCACATTTGCGAATCCTACGAGGGGGCAACAAAGCACAGAGGACTTGTTGTCACTCCAGCAAACTAGCAGCCAATTGTGCAATCCAGGAGCTATTTTCTTGCCTCATTCTGAACTCATCTAAATCTATAGCTTCGGATGACTGAAAGTTGATGCGAATGCGCTGCAAATTGTCGGTAGGCCGCATCATACAGATGAAAAGGATGCAGATAGATGCATAAAGCGGCCTTCAATATAATAAATTACCTTCGAGGTCACCATAGCTTTCGAGTGTCGGGTCAATGTCTACCCAGTCAATGTCTACTCAATGTCTACCCGGTCAATGTCTACCCAGGTAGACATTGACTGTAGACATTGACCCGACACTCGAAAGCTATCCCTAGATGTTAATACCCGCATCAGGTGACCGCGCAGGGGGCCGCTTAGTAGTGCCTTAGGCTAAAAAGTGCGCTAGTGGTTTGCTACGAACCACGTATCTCTGTTGGGCATCATGGAAAACCCCTCCACCCCACCAACAATGCCTTGCCTCGTTGCAAGTCGCGCAAAGCAAACACACTGCATCCTGCTATATCTAAGGAGTTAGCTTGAAAATTATCCCCTGGCTTGGATAGATGTCAAAGTAAGCCACAAGATAACTATTGATATTTTGAAAGTGAATGTAGGCAACAAGCACCCCATGCAATCTACGTTGCTAAAATCCTTCCTACACAGACAAAGCCATCACCCTACGTCGTTATCCGGGCTATGATATCGTTTTCCATCGCTTAAAGCAACAGAAAACTCACTATGGACGAACTTGTGGAATTTCTTCCGAGAGCACAGTGGCGGGGAAGAGGTCAACACACTTCTATTTGCGACGATGATAGAAACCTCGAGCCTATATTAGTCAAATGCGTGTCGGAAATTCCTCTTTCATTAGAAGGCTTCGGTCTGCAGGTTTGGAAAACAACAGGAATTACGAGAATACTGGAAAAAGCGGCCTATATAATCCCGGTGTCTATAATTGAAGGCACACCCCAGATTCTCGACGGACCGCCACTTGTTCCGGGAACAGCTCCCTTCTACTTTAAAGACCAGGCTATTATCTCTGGCTCTCTTTACTACATACTCGCAAAGCCCCCCAGTACTAAAGTACTAAACAATCCGAAAAGTAATACGGAGGCTTGACGAGAAATGGCAGAGTCAGTCATGGAAGGATTTACAAGGGGTGAATTACGTCAATGTAACTAACGCCCACCTACTACACAATAGCATATCAAAGATTGTCTTATGCTTCTGATGTCGCTTCGATAGACAGACCAAGTGTCGCATTTGTGGGATTGGTCGACGTACCCGATTCAGATAAAGCCGATTGGTATTCAATATGACCATTCGTGTACGTTGATCCAATATTCTGGGTCCCGGCTGAAGTTAGTAGAGGACCATTTGTACTCCCTCCAGCACCATGGAGTGAAAACCAAGGGTTACACGAAGCAATTATATCGTCAATCGACATAGTGGGTCTGAAACAATCACCAGTAACGCCAACTCTATCTGCTTCGACTGGACGTTTGGGGAGGTATAAGTAGGGTTCATCTGAAGCAAACACATCTTCCATAAAAGCGAGATCGAAGCCAAGGGAGGGACTATTGCGATAGTCCGATGATTGTGCTGAATCGATGTTGACCTGAGGTTCCTCAGTTTCCCGAGGGCTGGGCCTCGCTGCCTGATGTAACGCGGTGTTGCCTTCATAATAGTTCAGAATCGCAACCCAAGCCTTCTGTAAAGTTTCTCGAATGGCAAACTGTGGTAACGTTTCCGTGTATGCATTCAAAGCTTCGATTTTAATATAAGTCCACTTGTGAAACTCGAATCTATGGCTAGTCAGTCTTTGAAGATGGAAAAGATGGGGTTAAAGGACCTTTTTGCTGCCACATGAGTCAGCGAAAGTATTAATTCACTGTGAGTCAACCTATCCCACTTCCATCCAAACAATGAGTAGCGTGAAAGCCTTTTTCTCCTTGTGTCTTGATCCTTCTTTGGGTCGTCCCACAGCTGTGAACATATGTCGACTAATGCAGAGTTTAGAAAAGTAGAGTGTCGACTATCATGGTCACTCTGTGTTTTCCTGCAACGTTTTCGCGCTTTTGGACTAGAAAGAAGCTGGCTCTGTCTCTTGTAAACTTGTCGAGATAAAGTTACAAGCAATACCTTGCGTCTTGTTGCATCAAGATCTTCCATGCGTTCTAGATCGTGGTAGCACCGTCGAATAATATCTTTATCCGGCGCTACTCCGTCGCAAAATAACTGAGGGCATGTAGTCCAAATCTCAGCACAAGCCTTAAGACATTCGATGTCTACAAGAGCCCAGTTCTTCGTGAGGGACGCGAGGGCTTCTGCTTCGTCAACAGAGAGCCTCTCTCCTTTTCGCGAAACGAAGTTCGAAAACCATGTTTGACGCTCGGAAATCGAGGTATACGGTTTGGACCGTCTTCTAAGTCTTTTGACGAGAGCCCGATGAAGAGATAACAGCTGATTGTCCGATTCCGAAATCTGCTTTAAATAATCACTGACCGCCTATGTCGGGCAGGTTAGCCATGAAAATAGTTATGAGGTAAGGATAACTCACATCATCTCCCGCAGCGCGAGTAAGAGCCACAAGCTCCGATATTTTACAGGAAATAGCCTGCTTTAATTTATTCGAAGACTCTTCATTGCCGGCCATGATCAGAAATAGGGATGACAAAGGTTGAACAAGAAGACTGTAGTTGCACTGGTGGTCTCTGGACGGTCTTTTAATCACTCGCACACGAAAGCGGGGTAAGGCTGCCTGGGTGGTCAATATCTTCCCGGGTAGACATTGACCACCCGAGCGCCTGCGCCTGTGCGCTGGAGCAGTCTAGAAATCTGACACAAACAATCCGGATCCGATGTGGTAAAATTGGATGACCCGCCAAGTCCTCTTGCATCCTAGAGGCAGACTCCTCATGCTACTAAACATGTTTGGCGCTAGGAATATACTTGTCTGGACACTACATATCGGGGGTTTACAGAGACAAAGGCTTTAGCTGTGTATTTAAAGCTGGCTTTGTCCAATTTATGCTTCAAGATACAACATAGGCAATTCCAAGATCTACCCTTGTTTTATTTCTACATAAGCTATATTTCTGTTTCTCATAGCTTGATTATGGTACGTACATGTCTGTCTGTATAATTCAATATAACATCACTAAAATTAGAAAAGAAACACGAGATTCCACTTCCTGAAATTTGCCTCCGAAGTGCGGCTGAATCAGTTCTAAAAATCTTCCAGGTATCATGCCTGAGCAATGAAGCTTTTAGCACTGAAACTTTTCGAAGAAAACTTAATCCCGACATTCAATTGCTTGTGAAGAATTGTCAGGAATTTGGGGAAACTGGTATTCACAATAAGGACATCGCACACATGTTTGATAATCAATCGCTGTGTGATCACGTCCAAAGCATATCTCAGCACCTTTCACGAGATGTTCTACTCAAACTATCCTTCCTTACGTGGTACTTTGATGCGCATGGCTCGGTCTCTACAGAGCTTCGCTACTTTCTTGCCAACCCTGTGGACAACTTTAACCTGGTTTTCGAAAATATTTGGCAGAGTCTGGTCAATCGCTCAGAATACCACAAGACAAAGCTGGAGTTTTTTCAGGAAATGATAACCCTTTTGAAAGAACTCAATACTGCTTTTGTGCATAGGTGTAACGTGATTTATTTCCCTATGTTGAAAGGTAGGGATACTGTTTGCTTCCTACAGTCTCTGTAAGCTTGATACTGGAGGACTGGGCTTGAAAGATCATGAAATCGACAAATAATTTGAAGAGATGTACCTAGTATTTGTAAATATTTGCAAACTGAGATAGGTGGACTTCACGCTAATACATTAAATCACGTGTGTATATCATTTACTTCTCCCCTCTTAAGATCGTGGCATTTATTCCCCTTTCTTAAGTAGACAATTATGACCTCACCTTAGAGGGAGCATTCGCTAGTACTTATCTTGTAAATCAATACAATATGCTTGTTTTGTATCGATAGCGCACTAAGTTTAATTGTTGTATAGTGTCATTAAAGCATGAAACCCTGATCTTTCTCTACCTATGCCTTGCATCGACTGAGGAACCTTAAAACTCCAAGTCCTGATCTCCTGTCCTCCAAGCAGTAAAGATATAAGAAAGAAAAAGACAATCCTAATTGCATGGAATAAAGTTCCAGTCAATCTTCCATTTTCAAAATGTCAAATAGTCAAGATCAGAACCGGAACTTTTTTATACTTGATGACTATGTTTTTCCAAAACCACCAGAATTGATAAAAGCACCGCCATCAGAACAAACAGGGTCTCCAGATTTGACAACTCGATCGGTAAATTTTGTCAGCCAGAGCATGACTCAAGATTCTTATATCAATCACCTGCCGGCGGAACCATTTGTTCACAATCCAACCAAACCTCTCTCTTTGGAGCTTTTGGACGGACCGTCTTGGTATGAGGAAGACGATAATTCCTACCCTGTCCCACAGTGCCTTTCTTCAATTGCCAAAGTTTTCAAGGATATGCTCGGTCAAATAAAAGTAGGTCTTCATCTCTCTGGAATAAGAGTGACCGCTAAGAAGGTACTACAGAAAAGCAATATTTCAGGTCAATCTAGTTAAATTCTCAATATCAGCCAGAATTTGGTTGTCGACAAATTTCTCTGTCTCAGACTTTACTCAAATTGTACTTGAGAGGCCTCTTGCAGAATCTGCGCAGACTGATACTCTTTGACTTTAGCACAGCATTGGAAATGACTATGAAAATTATACCTGTTCGCCTATCATAGTAACCGATATAATCGCAATCTCGTGTTTGATTTCAGATTTCAGGTATTATGAACCCCAGGAACTTTCCAATTAGAATTGACTGTGTCATATTCATGACGTGGTATCACTATCGAGGAAGACATGTGAATAGCAAGAGAAATAACACATACATTGGTTATAAATCCAAACTGAAGTTCTTTCTTTTTACTCTGTATGTAATGACTTGCCTGAAATGTAGGGTCAAGTTCCTGCTCTTGCATATTATTCATACATAGCCCGGGAGCGTAAAGCAGGTATAAAACAGAGCTAAGATTTATACTTACACGTATAATCTGTGACTTATACTAAACTATCTGAGTATTGGGAAGCACCTTGAAATATTTACAGAGTTTAACTTATATAATCAAGTTTTTATAGAGAGAAGTAATACTATCTAGTCTAGTAGACTCTTCGTACTATACTTTTTTTATTATAGATGCCTGACCGTCTGATGGCAGTACTGAAGCTGTGACGTAATATATTAGCTTTAGTTGAGGAGGATTATCAAGCTGAATTATAATTAAAAGCCTTTAATTGTCAATATTTTTCGAGGATTTATCATAAAAGTCATTACATGCCTGCTGGGTGATTTTAGAAAGTATCGGCTATGGATGCAACTACCTTATGTCTTCTTCTTTATTTAATCTGGCTTGTTCTATTCATTCCCTGCTGCGTTTACTTTCAGTCGAGAAGATTGCAGATTCTCTGGACACCAAGGCTTCGAAGGTTCTGGATCAGATTAGCTCCTCAATTGCAGGTGAATATCGATGCCTTGATTCTAAGAATCAAAGATTCTTGGATTGCCTGGCGCCCAAAATTGAGAAGATCTCAGATTCAAAAAAGGTATAAATGCTCCACAAACATCTTAATCAAGCCTCTGCTATGTATGATGGCTGAATACAAAGCAATAATTAGGAACCACCCAGATTATCTAGCATAGAAAAAGGCAACATTAACAAAGCTATTTGTTATACTGGCTACTTTCTATGTGGAATGGATCACACACAAAGGCATATATATTTATTTCAGTATGAGTTGCCTTCCTTATACAAAGACCACTACTGACAAGAGTCTCACAGAACTCTGGTTGCCAGTCGCTTGCCGAAAAGCCTGGCCGAATGTCACCGATACATTCCAGTATAC
Organism: Aspergillus saccharolyticus JOP 1030-1; assembly: GCF_003184585.1. Classification (NCBI taxonomy): domain Eukaryota; kingdom Fungi; phylum Ascomycota; class Eurotiomycetes; order Eurotiales; family Aspergillaceae; genus Aspergillus; species Aspergillus saccharolyticus. Next base: position 44,557 of record NW_020290664.1, on the reverse strand, counting down.
ATGACCTTGGACAATATCCCAGCCGGATACCCGAATGATTATATGCAATGCCAGACGATAGCATATTTTCTCCAGCAGAACAACTGTCTTGACTATGCAATTGGACTTAGTATGTTTCTATACTCGGCTCGACATCTTGTTTCCAACAGTAATTCCATATCCAAGAATACCTTTGGCAAATTGCTACATGAGATTGTGCGAGGAAGGATTCCTATACAGAAGGAGACCAAGGCTGTTGTGGCCAGCCTTGCGTATAGCGCTATGGAGTCTCTTGATATGATCATCGCAGCTGCTCCACACCCGGCTTTAATAGAGACGGAGCAGGAAGCGAGAGTAAGATTATTCTCCAGTTACGAAACAGTTGTCGACTTCTTACGTCTTCTCATACACAAAGACAAAATACCTCCGAACACGGACCTGCTTCTTTTCGAGTATACACAATCTCGTTGCCTGGGTTTCCTACACGAGCAATCAGTCCTTTACAGCTTTGGCTTTGGTCTCTTTTTGCAGAATTCGCTATCAGATTTTAAGTTCTACACTTACGATCTTATTTCTGTTATTCGAACGCCTCTTGCATCTGAATCTGCATATTATATCTACAAAGAGTTTTCTATGCACGAGAAATCCCTTTCCTGGCTGGCAGAACAATTATTAAGGTCGACCGAATGGTCGAAGCATGCATGGAAGCTATATCATCTATTTGGGAGTCTCCGTTCACTTCGCCAGAGCCTTGCGAATAAGCTAAGGTCTTTTGATCTTGAGTATGATGCTGCAGAAAGCCTCCGAGAGTTTAAAAAGGAGCTTTTATGGCTTGTCAATTTTGTTGTGAGCGTGTCAGCTAGCCTGGGCGTTATTGACTGATATCATCCAAAAATTCATGCAGTTGTTCCTTATAGAACACCTCAATTCAGTCTCAATGCTATGGATGTTTTTTGAAGGTGTCATCACCCCAGTGTTGTACTGCGCTAATGTTACATACGGTCTCCCGTGCAGATCTTATCGTCTTTCGTCACCACCATCCTCCTTATATGAGTCAACTACTTTATCCCATATCTTAAAGCCATGTTCTTCCTGCGCCCAGAGTAAATGACAAACGGAGGTACTATATATGCGGATAAGGAATGTTGGATGAAAAACTATTTGATAGAGATGTGCTTTGTACAGCTACTTATAAACTTAAGATTCTTAGTAAGAATAATTGTGGATCGATTGTCCGTGTCTTATACAGCGGGCTCGGTAAATAATTCAAATTAGACCTTGCAAGCTAAATAGACACGATCCTTCACGATGCCACGCCAGTGCCAAAGGATAGAGCTCTATACTCCATGAAAACCTGAGTCTGATAGTTCTTGTCTCAACTTTCCATTCGTAACTAGTGGAAGAGTGCTCCTCTTATGTCGTCCCTCCGTTCATTTCGAAACCCCCACCTAACATTAATACTTCTGAGATCCTTGACCTTAATTATAACATCAAATAAAATCAGGATACCCTCTTATGCGACTGCGAGAACCCAGTGCCTAACAAATCCTATCGTACTGCCTTTATGCAATCATTGTTTTGACAGAGTTTGGTGCACTACAACTGTAGTTGTAACCCATGATACATACTCGTAGGGTAGTATTGTTGTGTGAGTAACTATGACCTCCCAGGAGGGGTCGCTGGTGTCTGATGAAGCCGCTGAAGCTTGATGAGTAATTGATTGCTTAGAATGAGTTGCAGTAGCGGATGTGCTCTCAGAATTTTGGTTACTTTTCCGGGAGCTCGATCTCGTAGCCACACAAGACTGCAATGATGGCCCAAGCTGTGATGAAATGGCTGTAAGTGGACAATTTGTAGAAGTATGATGTGATTTCGTTACTTCAGTTGAAGATGTCATCTTCGAACGGGCTTCAGTGGACGACTGCTGCAGCCCTGTCGTACCTCTGTAGACTGATAGTCGAGTCGAGCCTGAGATTTGAGTCGAGGCAGTTGTCTTCATACGTGCAGAGGCTGAAGAACTGGAGGCGGTGCACGCCACCGACGATACCTTTGTGCTTGTACGCGTTGGGGATAGTGTCGAGTTGTGCAGGCCAGCTTGAGTATCTGCACTAACTGCAGAGGTCTGTCCTTCTTGCGATGACGAAGATGGCAGATTAGCATTCGAAGTTCTCGACACGGGTAATGTACTGGGCGGAATTATCCCATCGGATGATACTAGCTCAAGTCCAGTATTACTTGGAGCGTTTGCGGCATAGCTCGTGGTGGTTCGTGGTCCAAGCGGAGCTAGAAACATTATTATCAATATTAGACAGATTATTGGCTCTTCACACCTGTGGTTGACAATGAATCCTCTACCTCGAGTATGATCTCAATATCAATGCATGAGGTATATAGCTAGCTATCTGTCAGTCAAGGAACTGAATGTAAATACTGGTATTTATACCAGAAACCCATTCTGTGTATTGACCGATGTGTTCCAAAGCCAATAGACTGTATATAAAGTAGTCTCTGAGATGCTCTCTGGGATTTTGAATGATGTAAAGCATTCGCCTATGACTTGCTTGTCTGCGTATTTGCTTTCAGTAAGCTCTGAATTTGTCATTAGCTAGAACACATAAAGCTGAACCTGTCTTCTATACTTAAACCAGCATCAATCTCTTCGAGCATCAAAACGTCTGATAATGTCCAACTTCCTAAGCTCGGAGACGAAGTTCCATACCAGGATATAACGCCAGATCCATTGTTGGTCAAATTCTCGAGTGTATAGTGAGGACAGATTGTTGATCCAGGATAAGCTTTGAGTCGCGGCCATAGAGGGATCTGGAACGGTACACGCTGAGTACTGCTGCAGAAATCAGCAGCCAGATCGGCACTTCCTATCGTATAATAAGGCATAAGCTTTTCGGAATCCGCTATTGAAACCCATCAGAACACGATTCTGTCTAGTGCTTTTTATTAATTACAATAATTCCTAGCATATCCCCATGCCCCATGCGGCGCTGAAGAAGCATTGTTGAGGATTTGAAGACCATTAATCTAGAGTTATCTTAGCGATCATCATAGAAATAATGAGATAAGTACCTTGATCATAGCAAAGACGGCATGTGGGATAGCTAGAGTAAGATAGATGCAAAGCAGTCTCATGGTAATGATTGATTGTCTAATTCAACTAAAGAATAAGTACTGATCGGTTAATATCTAGGTGTGAGAATAGCTTTTATAGATTATCAAGTGACTAATCCTATATAAGCCTGAAACAAAGTAGAGATGTATTATATAATATTACCTTTATATATAGTATCAAAATTCAATGATTGGAATTCAGCATTCTAGCTGAACTAAGCAGGCAAAATCTCTGAAATTTTTTCCACATAGATTTCTGTATCTCGAGATGGCTACGGTATAGGAAAAGGCCACGCGAGGTTGAGATTACCATACAGTGCTATGATCGACGAGCGACAAATATCATAATGTTTGTTACTTCTTGGGATACCTCCCGCAAGACACGGTTGGCATCGCGCTCTTACAGCCGTATAGTCGGAAGCTGACACGATGTTAGGACTTGACAAAGTTTGATAGTTTCAGATAGCTTGTTGTGCTGCGGTGTGTACTGACTAGTATTTTACTTGGGTAAGGCTGACAAATTCAGAGACTGGGGCTTTTTCTGAATTACAGTTAGTGCAGATTGTATGGCTCTTCAATTTAGCGAAAATTCATATATGTAATACCACTAGTAAGATAAAGTTTAATATCTCATGATACCTGTCCTAGATTTTCTTTTCTTCCTTGCTTGTATTAAAACGCTTTACTTTTCATAAAGACTTTCGAACTCAAAGAGCTCCAACTGAACCTTGGCACTGTGAAGGTTCTCCTTAAGTTCCTCAACAATCTTTTTTCTCATCATGGCAATGACATCCGTGTTGTAGTCCAGAGCTGTTCTCATGATCACTGACCTTGCTGTTGCAAGGACGAAGACACCACAATCATCACTATTATCTTGCCGTGGGGAGACATGATCTCCAATAGTCCATTCCGGACCAGCCCCGCTCTTATACTCTGTGTCCAGCCACTTTTGAATTTGATGAACATGGTTGTCCCCAAGACCGTGAAGGGAGTCGTATCTTTGAATCACCCGAGTGCGAGGATGCAGAACAACCAGGGTCCAGTGTTGTCTGGTGCAAATAGGCATGAGAATAATATCAACATCTAATGGTATCTGCGAGCCCTTCTGACTAACTCCCGAATAGCCTTGTTCCAGGTTGAGGGTGAAGAAGAAAGAATCAAGAACATGACAAGTGACACGCCCAGTCAAATTTGCATAATCTTTGAGCAAAGACAAGTATGCATAGATAATATTGTCGTTGAGCCATTGTCCTGGCTCACAGGTGCGCAAATCCTCATTAGATATCTGGTAACAGGGCGAGACTCCTTTGTTGACGGGCTCATCTGGTGGAGTTAGTATCTATACTGGTTCCTGATCGGGCAGACTAACCGTCAGCACACATTGTCAAATCAACAGGGTCTTTGATATTTGCCAGTGATCTCATCACAGCTCGGCGATTACCTAGAAATAGTCAGTATTATTCAAAAGACTTTGAGAACTCTCACCTTGCGGTTTAATACGCGTATTCTCAGACCTTGCCTTGGGCGATGCTCTCCAAAGTCTTCTTCCAGGCCTCTGGAACGAAAGTTTTGCCTTCCCTTGCTGTTCGTCACAATTGCTGTGAGCCATGGCAACGGAACTGCTTGTACTTGTCTGATTGTTGCTAAATTTCTCTTCTTCCTGAATTCCGACGCCTGGATTACTTGGCTTCTCATCTAGACCGGCTTGTTGGGAGTTTGCTGATTCTAGAGTATTGATTTCATCCTCGTTGTTGTTCAAATCAGGCATCTCGGTATCTGGATAAAAATTAGAAACATCTGGAGTCTGCGCTACGTTAGGGTTTACCTTTATCTTGAGGCACCGAGTGATTGGCAAGCATACTAGCATCGAAGGGTTTCGAAGACAATGCAGCGTCGATGCCAGATAAAAGAGGATTGCTGTTTTTTTGAATGCCCGGACTAGAATGAGTGGAAAGGGTCTGGGGCTCAACTGTCAGGGGACTATTAAGAGCTGGAGCATTTCGAGACTCAGGTATCGCGGATCGATGCAGCGATACATCACTAGGCATAGGGCGGCAACTCATAAGTACAGCTCCAAATTCATGCAATTTCTCAACAAGCAGCATGAAATCCGATTGTAAAGCAGTATATTTATGTTGCATCTGGATAATTACGTCGTCGTGGGTCATGGTATTAACAGAAGTGTTTCCTTGACCATCTCTCCAGGGAATCTGTTCTGACGGATGCTCGGTCGTGCGGATCAATACTGGATGCTGGGATGCCAAAGCAGACAGCGCACTACAGTGGCCATGATTTTTGTTCGCTATCTTTCCGCATGATGCTTGATGAAGTCCAAAGTCGCGTACCTGAATTTTTTCGTGGCAACTGGGACACGGATGCCATTCTTCTGCACGGTCGCATCTTGTGAAGTGTCGCTGGCGAACCACTGACCTCAGTAGACAGGAGCAAAAGGGACATTGATTCCCACTGAACTTCATTGTGAACGTGCAGCAGATGGTGAGTGAATCAGGAGAACCACCAGAGCCAGACAAGGTAAAAGAGCCAGAAAAGCCAGAAGAGCCAGATAAGTCAGGAAAGCCACTTCAGCCAGGCGAAGCCAGATAAGTCATGTCAGCCAGGTGAGCCAGATAAGCCATGTTAGCCAGGTGAGCCAGGTAGGCCACGTCAGCCAGGCGAAGCCAGATAAGCCATGTCAGCCAGGTGAG
>NW_020290664.1:0-38670 GCF_003184585.1 Aspergillus saccharolyticus JOP 1030-1 | reverse complement strand
TGAGCCAGGTAGGCCACGTCAGCCAGGCGAAGCCAGATAAGCCATGTCAGCCAGGTGAGCCATGTCAGCTTAAATGAAGCAACGGTCGGGTGTACTGGCTTAGTGTTGTTTCATGCTAGGGTTGCTGAAACAATTAAAGAGTATAGGTGGTGACACCGGTATCCGGAAGGCCGTATACAATGCCCTCACTATTGTATCTATCCGTAACGTAAGTCGGGATTATAGCTTCATCTATAGTACTAATGTATAATAATATTGCTAATTCTGAATCACGACGATGACCATCTCAACAAACTTTCCAACCAAGCTTTTATATCATAATCAACAAATCTCAGCTTCTAATAAGCAGACTGGATAGGATAAAATAAAAACTCACCCTAACATAGAAATGCGCAAGATGGTAGATCGATGAAATTCAAATCATACCAACTCTCTCATTATCTCCGTCATCCCCACTAATCCCCCATAGGCTTAAGTAATTCTTCTCAGATTCTTTAAGATGAGTGTCAACCTGGATAAGATACTCCTCGATCTTATAGAATAAATGATGGATCTGCTCTTGAAATTGTTGTAAGGCATGTTTGGAGTCTTTATTCCACATGAGTTCTGCTTTGAGATAGCTGATCTCATAGGATAAGTCCTCGATCTGTTTATCTTTGCTCCGGTGTAGGGACTTTGACTGTTGTAGTCGCGATGGAAGTCGCTCGATATTAGACGTTGTACCTCCAAAGCAGGATACTTGGTGATCCGAGGGCCCGATCTCCTCCCTGATGGAATATAATGAAGGTGGTGATCTAGACATGATCTGATGTGATTCTTTCACACACTCTGAACATGAGATTCTGATAATGTGAGATGATATATATATAGACCGATGGAGAGAAGTGGAAAGTGGCTGGTCCTAGACCAGTAGCTGTAATACCATATAATACACTAGTATTTGAATGAGGACATGTTGTGTATATAAACAGCAGATGAGAAAAGTGGAGAACGAGGCCTCTCTTGTGCTAATGTACAATATGGCCAAAAATCATTCTTACTTCTTGCCTCGAGAGATAATAGATAAAATTATTCAGGCTCTGCCTCCACTTCCTGCAGCTGCAATATTTGATGCTTTGAGCATAGCCCCCTGCACAAAGGATCTTGCATGTCAAAGTTTGTGGACAGCAATTTTCAAGGATGAGAGATGGACAAGAAGTTACTGATCACGGTGGCTGTCCTGTCCTAATTGGAACAGGTCTGGGTAGTCTACACCATATGGGCCGAGCCCATCCGACTCAAGTGATCCTGCTTCCTGGAAGTTACGAGGGGGAAGAGAGTCACCTGGAAAGTCTGCTACTCCTATCACTGAAGAGCAACTATACTTATAAGAAGAGAAAAGGGGAAATCAAGTTCCCAGGAATTTGTCTTAGGGTTCAGGCTGCGATAAGGCCATCACAAGAAGTGCATCTGAAGAAGAAGTGCTTAAAGCAATTATTCCAGAGCCCGAGAACGGAACTTGCTACAAAATTCAGCTTCTATGAAGCTGGAAACATAATATCATTTTCGAGTTCAAGTGTTATCGACATGGGTATTGGACCGACTGAGACTGAGATAGTAGATCTCATATGTGTTATTTATCTGGCGTTGGCCAGAGAAACGCTGAATAAACTTCTAGGGGAGTTCTCATCTGTTGGAGAGCTCTCAAACGAGCTAAAATTTCCCCAGAGCTTACTGCGGAGCGCTGCAATAAAGTTGCGAAAAATCGCTCTTCACTCGGTGGCTCTTATCTTGAATACTAGTTCTATATGTTGTTCTTGCTCATTAATTGCCATGCTACGCGGTGCGCGGGAATGATAAGAGGTCGTCCGTACAAAGAGAAAAGCAAATTAGAAGTTGACAAAAGACGGAAAGGTGCTTTTGAAGAAACATTACGTATGTACTAGTGAAATAGAACACCACTGAGCTGGTGACGATTATCGGCTTGATGGCTTGTTAATTTCTATATATCAATTTCGATAGCTCTGGTAACATGTATAAAGAAGCTGCAGACTATCAGTGTAAGCTACAGCATCTCTAAATTAAAGTGCACAGATCGATCATTTCCCTTATTCTGCTCAAGCAAGTTTCTGAGCAGATTGTTACAAAAGGATTATTGTATTTGTAGGGAAGCAGTGTAGGAGGTATTACTCTTTTTATTGAGCTAGTCTGCGGGTCTCCTTGATGTACGCTGTCTGTAAAATCATGGTCTTGTGACTGTCTTTTCAGTCTTGCTTCTTGATCAATTTGGATAAAATATAGATCTGCAATTGAGCTATCATTACAACCATCATCTTTTAATACCAGGATGCAACACTTTCCCAAAATCCTTATCGAATGAAGACCGGCAAGTAATGATTGCGTACTGGAAAGTGTAAATAAATGCCAATTAGTAAAAGCCTTCGAAGAGACAGTTTGGCTTAAACATTTTCACGTAATCGTTTGGACTGATGATTTTTGAATCCATGTAATTAACTTGATTGTGAAGCACGTATGTGCTGAGCCCTACAAGGGACCGGCCATCGGATGTCGAGTCTCAACACGCCACTGAACCAAGTGCGCCACGTGGGCTCACGTGATATATCTATATTTTACCATAATAATAGATTCATGCTTACGTTGCTACAGTCACATTTCAAATGACGTACTTCGCATTCCTTGGTCAAGGTTTATCACAAGTCACCGCATGGCCAGGATCTCGTAAGGAAGAGTTGGTAAGGAACGGCTGAGGCTTCCTGGGTGAGCGTGTTGGCAGTACAGTAGACACCAGAAGCTAGTAACGCAATTTGAACCAAGGCTCTATACAAAGGCTGTGACAGAAGCTTATTGAAGAAGTGGACATTAACTAAAAGCCTCAATCGATCACCGCATAAGTCTCTGTTCCCTCAACACTAGGCACTAAAGGCATCCCTGAGATGCTCTCATTCCCACCAGTTCCCCAATCTTCACCCTCACTGCTGCGCTCATCCTCCCGCTCCTCGTCGCTATTTTCAGGAGGGGTATAAATGTGGCCGAGTGTCGTCTCAATCGTATATCGTAGAGTTTGAATGGTTGACTCATGTGCTAGTTTGATGTTTTGAAGCTCATCGATTACACATTGTTGTCTGTAGATTTCGCAAGACAACCCACGTATCTGATCTTGATGATTGAAATCTCCCAAAGAACCCGGCATCAGCATTTTGAGTAAACTATTGTTAAGCATACTCAAAGTTTGCATATGACTCTCCAGTTCCAGAACACGCCGCTTCTCCGCGGCATGCTGTTTTCGGCTACTCTCTAGATCCTGGAAGACTTGGGTAAGGTAAAGATGCAGTTGGTTGTAGATGAAATAAGTGTCTGCAAGCCTAGCCTGCAATTGAGAACGAAAAAGCTGCTCTGACTCGGCTCGCGAGATCTCTTCAGCAAGACGTAGCTCAAGATGACTTTGACGCATTCTAGACTGGCCTTCTTTTTCGAGGAAGTCCTTTACTAGCTGCTCAATGTTGACACCAGGATGAGTGTAATCCTGAAAGATAGTTAGAATTGTTGAAGAATGATGGGGATATCCCTTACCTGCATACTATCAACAGATGCTTCAGGCTCCATCTTGACAAGGTCCCCTTGGTGTTTGCTTTTTTTCCATACAATATTTTGTTATCCTTTTTTAGAGCAAGATATGGCATCTATATATGTTGTTTGGGCTGTCTCAAGTCTGACATGGCGTGCGGGGCTGTATTACCGCTTGTTCACCGCCTGAGATAGTTACTGTATTTTATCATCCTTACTGAAAGTCAGATAGATGGTTGGGATTCTTGCAGATCAATGCGTTCACAGGTGCCAGGACATTCGAAAGACAATTTTTCTGTAAACTTTACATTCTGTGTAGGTCTCGAGTCTTCTGATACGTATCTAGTGCTTTGCAACAAGTATTATAGCGACCGGTGAAGCTACCAATCGCCTCGACACCTTGGCATGAAGTGACAGATGTTTCACATTCTCTTAAGTATCACGGTAGTAGAGGTGCTATACATGTTACTAGAGCTCTGTTTCCTGTCTATGATCCGCATATTCTTCTACTTGAAACCCCTCAAAAATCCTGTTGTCTTTCTGCGCCAGGCTCTGCAGCATTAGTCTAAACTTGCTGTTGACATTTGCGAGTGATCGGTACATGAAGTCGATCTGTTGTTCCCTCATGGCGAGCTGATTTTGCAGGTGTGACAGGTGGATCTGCGTCAGATGATAATTCTCAAGAATTGTCATAGTCTCCCGACGGAAAGTCTCGAGATTCTCGATTTTTTCATTGAGAGCAGCGACTTCACCTGGAAGGTGACTTAGCTGATCAATAGCTGTTGTAACTTTCTTTGATTCCTTGGCACTCTCTATGAATGCTCTAACAAGGAGTTCACTGCAGCAGTCAGTATAGTGAAATACTAATTGAGACGAACACTAACTTAGTTGAGCTGCCTTTCTTGGTCTGGTTCATGGATAGACCAGTCTTTGTGCTCAAGCTCTCGTTTTCATTTTTGTTCTCGACTATGGCTTGATCACATAACGCACTTCTGGACTGAGTCAGGCAGATTCAATGTCATAGGAAGTAAAGCTCACCTTGCCTGCCGATCAGGGTGATGCTTAGACCTCGATCTGAGACGCGCCGAGAGTCCTTCTTGATGAGCTTCAGGCACCGTAGAAGTTTTGACTGAGTTCGGGGAAATTGTCGAGTTTGCAGAGGACTGTATCTCCGGAGGTAATAAGTCAAGTGGTAGTATATCGTCGTCACCAAACAACTCGGACATATCAAATTCATGATATTCAAACATGTTGCAAACACAAATCCTGCCTGTTGTTTACGGTATGATCTACGTGCTTGAGGCCTCTTATATAACAATTTGCTATCGAGGAAGCGCTTTCTTGATTCGTTACCGGCAGTGTGGTTCAAAGGATTATAGATACATCTTGGTTTACCGCCAACAGTAATTAATCTAAACAAAGACTTGGTCTTCGGGCGTCCTGCTCTGCGCTGATTCGCTATAGTAGGTCCACTTGGTAAGTTATCGGGTGAGGTACGCTCATTATCAAGTGAGTGTTTCAAAAAGCTGGGAGATACATGAATTTAGGCAGCTAAAATTTGTACATAAAGCACAGCCAAACTGTCTTAAGTTCTTTGGACATAGCCACCGAACGCTTGAAATCAGAGAGATCCTACAATGCGCCCAAATGTTAGTACAGAATGGCTTGACGTTGGCGCGAGCCAGGAGGGTGTTTTCGTTCGAGATTACGGCCGCCTGGAACAGGTCACCCTTGATCTAGCTCAACGCAGCCAGCAGACACCTCTTCTCACGCTATTCCTTGGAAGTCACACTAAAGAGATCGCACTACAATACTTATTTCCTAGTAATAATATAAGAAGAACCCGGGCAAAATCCGCAATAGGATTGCGATATGATTTGCTGTCCGCGAACAATCCAGAACCAATCCTTATCGCTGACGGCGAACCAGGAAAAGCGCCAGTTGATTTAGATCAGGATGCTTATCTTCGCAAGGCTTCTGACTACCCTATAACATGGGGCCCAGCCACGGCATCAGCTGCTTTGGGATTCCTTTATGCACGGCTTGTATTACTGTTCACAGATATCGTTTGCATCTTCGCTGATGATTTTCCGAGCCTGGCATCGATCGCTGACTTTCTAGTCAGCTGTGTCAAAGCAGGATCTGCATCATCTTTGCCGAAAACAGTAAGACCCAGGATTGTGGTGCTAGTCGCAGGTGACCCATGTGATCCAGCTAGCACTGCGTCAGAAGCAAAAGAGTTCTACCGCAAGCTACATACACCAGGCGCGGATCGCCTGCGCAGCTGCTTTGCATCAGTAAATTTAGCATCATTTGACCCCCGTTTACCTGCTGTAAGCCAATATGAGCGTCTGCGCACTTATCTCAAAGACCAGCTGAACCAGATTAAAGCAACAAGGCTAGATAACTGGAGTCTTTTTAGCGCAGCCCACCTGTGCGCGTACTTTCAAGCTGCTGTGAAGCATACAGCAGGATCTATAGAGCAAACCTTCGATTTTGTCCAGGCGACGAGAGAACACAACCCCGTACCTCGAGGGCTAGACCGTCGAATATCTCACTACCTCGATATCGGTCTCCAAAATAATTGCAGCCTTCAAGTCCTTTTAGCATCACTAATTTCTGCCCTACTGATGGATCACTACGTTCCGGGCATGGCCTGTAAGTATCATGCAGTGTTATAATCCCCCTATCCGCCAGAGTCGAGAATGTGACTGATTTTAACGAGTTTACTAATCAGCCACTTAGCGTTGAAACCACGGACTGTTTTTAGAAAGCTTTATAGGCCCGCTGTCATTGGTGGATTGTCTAATCACAATCGCGGGACCACGAAGCAAACCAAGGAAGACCTAATAATAATGGCTGAATTCGAATTCAAATCACAATATCATTGCTTAAAGACAAGCGGCCTTTCGGCAGTAGAGAGCCGAAGGAACTATCTCATGAAACGCAGCGATACGCTTGGTCGAATACAGTCCAATAAAATTTGCCTCTTTTGCCTAGTTCATAACGCGCAACATTCCCAGGCCTGTTGCCACGGGCTGTGTGATAAATGCGCTCAGCTATTTGGAATGCCGGCTTCGAACTTGGAATACCAATTTACTATCGCATTCTGTCCGCTCTGTCTTTCTCAGTCGCCATTAACAATCAATATTTTGCCACCAACCATGAATCCCAGTATCCTTGCTATCGACGGAGGCGGTGTGCGTGGAGGAATACCCCTCGAATTTCTTCTTCTGATTCAGGAACATCTCGGCCCGAAATGTGGAGTAGCTGATGTGATAGACTTAACGGTGGGTCCTAGTGCTGGTAAGTAGGCCATCTGCCGGTTCAATCCTCCGCCCCCTCATCAATTTTAGTGTGGACACGGAAAGTAGATGGCTAATTTAAAATAGGTGGGCTGATCAGTATGGGGCTTATAGCTATGGACTGGCCCGTGTCCACATGCTCAGAAGTCTTTGATCGACTCGCCCAGCGTATTTTTCGCGAACGCCGTGAGCCCGCGCTTAATCGAGCATTGCAATTGTTCCTCGGCAGGGGTTCATTCCTTGAAATCATACCAAAGTGGATCTCGTGGATTATGAGTGACAGCTGTTACGACGCTGCTATCTTTGACGCTACTCTCCAAGAAGTGTTTGGGCGGACCCGTCGAGCATTCCAGCCGCTCGGACAGGGTTCTCCTCTCCATTCCTACTCCAAGTCTAAATTTGCAGCAATCGCGACGAGTATCGGTAAGGATACCAAGTCATTTGTATTCGGAAACTTCAATCCTGTGGAGTGGTTAGACAAGGAAGACGGTTCGTTAATCCTTGCCCGCACGGGTGGGCAAGTTCTAATTGAATGGTGTTCAAGATTACATACTTTACCGATCGGCTCAGATGCACCAGGAGCCGTTGTTGTGGGAGGTGTAAGTTTACCACTGAGCCCGCAGCATCCCACGCTAATAGATTCTCCGACGGACAAGCGCTAGAGCAACAACTGCAGCTCCATTCTATTTCTCAGTTGCCAACGTCCAAGATATCGGCTCTTTTCAGGACGGAGGTCTACAAGATAATTTCGCCGCTGATATTGCTCGACGGCTTAGTCGTCGTCTTTGGCCAAGCAAAACAGGTATAAGCAAACTGATTTCTCTAGGGACAGGGGCAGAGGAAATACCTCGTGACCAAACTCCCCGGTTCCGCAATATCTTTCGCGACGGATTCTTACGCCGCGGGTACGATGCGTTTATGTCACATTTAGAAGGTCGGCCCAGATGGCTGAAATTAAGAGATGAATTGGACGCTTCAGCTAGATCTGACTATATGCGTCTCGACGTTTCTCTAAAGAACCTCCCTTCTACACTTGATAGTGCCGAGATGATCAGCGATTACCGTAACTTGGTAATTTCCCAGCTAGGCAGTGCCAGATCGGCCCGAGATGTTGCGATAGCTCTTCTGGTAGCGAGGTTTTACTTTACATTAGACAGGATACCGGACCGCATACCAGGATCTACGTTCTCCTGGTGTCACGGTGTGATCAAATGCAAAGGAAATACCTTTGAGATAATTGAAGCTATTCAGCACTTATACCCTGATGACCTGGAATTCGCTACCGACAAAGGACATCTCACCAGCTTCAGCCTTGGGGGTATCTGTAAAGCTTGTGGAAGATACTCACAGCCGGTATCAATTCTGATTCATCATCCAGATCAGGTTATAAACATCTATTTGCGTATTGACAAGCACAGAAAATGGAGTATCAGTGGCTTTCCGAATAGAATTTCATGGCATATTGAGGTACAGCATTTACAAAGTGGCTTTGGACGACCCGACCATGGGTACCCCTCGATTCTACCATGTGCAAGCTGCTCTAATGAGACCAGGGTATCGTGGCGTAAGGAGCACTCTTTGTCACGATCAGGCGAAGCGGAACAAAGGAATAAGAAACCTCGCCTATAATATGATTCAATTATAGCCTTTAGCTTTTTAATGACTTGTGACTTCTCCTCAAAGTGACTCCTTAATCAAATCCAATTTTTCGAGAAATCAATTTAAATAGCCCTCTCTGTCCTTCCTCAATGGTAATCTGTAGTGTCTGCCATCTTCCCGCCTACCACAGCGTCCAATATGAAGAATTTCGAAAGAGATATAAACTCTATCATAACGCATGCGTTTCAGATTCATGCAAAGCACGGCTGCAAGATCTATGTCTTGATACAAGGCAAAGGAAAGACTATTACCTTCAATTCTGAGCACTTTCCATGGCCCCTAGGAGACCAGCTTCTTGTAACTGCATCCCTCCTTAATTCCTGATTGAGGGCTAACCATACAAAAAATGCTAGATTCCGGGGAAATCAACCTTTAGGTACTCCGTTCCTGATTTGATCCAAGCTTTTGCTGGTCGCAGGGAGCGCAAGCTGTTCATTCAGATGGCAAGCTACTTTTGTCACCTAGGGGAGGCTTGGGGTCTTGTCCCTGTCGAATTGTCAAGGCAGCCTGAGGCGACTCTACAAGTAGGCATGGATCAGCAAGCTAATGATTCCATTACTGATATCGAGGATGGAACGGAATCGCAGGACATGTATTGAAGCTCTTTCGACAAGACTTGAAACAAGAAGGCAAGATCGTGTCAGGTATCTTAGGGATATGTTTCATAATTTCTTTGGTAATTTACAAGGTTTATTATATATAGGTTTCATCGATTTGTTGTTGCGTTTTCACCAAATGTCTGCCAGAATGCAACTTCTTGAGACAGTGTACTTGACCTCCCTACTTTTACCCTTTATACTGCTATTTGTTTACTCATGTTTTCGCTTTGTCTGTTACTGTTTTCAAAATAGTATCCTCTTATTCTCATCCACTACTGCCTATGTTCTGTATAAGAAGTATCTTATATACCCGCGGTTGAACCTGCCACTTCTTGGTATCAATAAACTTTCACCAATTCAGTTCTTAATTATGTTAATCTATTCTGGACTGACCTGCGCTTGCAATCTTTTGTGGGTAAAAACAGCTGACCAGGCAGCTTCGCGCGCAGCAAAGCTTTCCTTGCTTAATCTTTTGCCTCTATATCTTGCTGGTGGACATGAGTTCGGTGCACGCTTATTATTTATACCATTGGAGACATATGGGATACTTCACCGCACAGCAGGATGGATGGCTAGCATAGAATGTGCTATTCATATCATCATCATCTATGCAAAGCATAGGGATCAAGGCACAGATGATTCCAGGTTCTATGGCATTGTGGCAAGTACATCCGGAAATGGTCGAATTGGTTTTGATTAACAGTCCTAGGGAGGAAGTATGATTCTCGCTCTCCTATTTCTGCCAATGGTTAAACGAAGAGTGTATGAGGTATTCTTGGTAACACACCTAGCATGTGCATTTGTCGGGCTGTACGCTATATGGAAACACCTCCATATACAAAAGAGCAGCTCGGTTCGTTTAATATGGGTCTGTCTTTCCACTGTTGTTGTCACAAGCAGTCTCCAACTCTGCCGTATCTTGTATCGGAATGTTCACACACGCCGATCTGCACGGATAGTGTGTTCCTTTATAGGAGATGAGGTCATACGTGTCGCTATTCATATGCCACGTCCATGGGCTGTGAGAGCAGGCGAGCGGGTCAACCTTGGAATACCTGGTCTTGGAATTTTCTACATTTTCCAAGCACATCCTTTCTCTGTTGCCTGGTGGGAAAATGATACTGGGACTGGCTCCTCTCCAATTTACCTGATGTTCCGTGTCCGAAATGGCTTCACAAGGAAGATTCGGGGCTGCTTAAATCCCGGACAAGAATATCGAGCATGGGTCGATGGACCTTTCGGACCTAGTTCTTCCCTGCCTAATGATATGAGTCTCTATGGCCATATACTTATGGCAACAAGTGGCATTGGTATCGCAGCTCAAATTCCATACATCAAAGAGATACTACATCGAAGAAGCACAGCAGAAGCTTGTACGGAGCGTATCTCGCTCATTTGGGAGCTTGATCGATCAGGTGAGTATAGCGGTGCAGTTGACTGGCTACAGGAACTCATAAGTCAGGACCAAAGCTATGTGTGTTGCTTTGCTCTTTCAGACCCAATTGCAAATTTTAACATTTTTCAGGTTCTTAATATTGAGATATATACGGGGGTTAACATGATTACCGAAAAATTTGTCGCTCTTGGTGACCATGATCTTATTAAGATACACGCAGGAAACATTGATTGGGAGCGGAAGGTTCAAGACGAAAGCAATCGACAGAAAGGCAGACAGTTAGTGGCAGGTCAGTATTTGGGCTCTCGAGTACCTCACTTTTACTAACTTTACCAGTCTCCGCCAATCAGGACATTCGTAAAATATTACGCCAGATGTGCAGGGCTCGTCTCTACCATAATACAGAGTTATTTGAGCTTGAATTTCAACCATGGGAAACCGGCAGAGACTGGTGGTCATTTTTCACTCCCTGAGACGGCAGGATATGACGGAGTATAATAGGGCTTTGTTACTAGTGTGTTTTCCGTATATTACTGCAAGACCTCGGTTTCAAGCACGCATAATCACAAGCACTATATATGATATACAAATACAAGCATGATTTTTAAGACGCTTTGAGAGTTCACACATCATGTCAGTGGCCAATTTAAACCGTGCATCATGGCGCTCGCGTTGTCGTCAGCGTTTGTCAGCACACCTAGGTACATGATCTCTCACTGCGGCCAGCCAACCTTTACTAATAAAGAGCAGAGGAGACCCTGGGTCTATCTGTAAAACCTGGCGATGTTCGTCTTAAGGCTGAGGATGGAATACAATATGCTTGGCATATTGATGATATCTCGCTAAAACATCTGTTTGATAAACATCTGAGCAAGCATTCGGTTGGGGCCTACCAAAGACTCTGTTCGGAGGTTGGACAGTCATTTTGGGCAATCTATAATGAGCCCACAAAAAAGGTACTAATCCACGTTTTCTATAATGGCTAGTATAAATCTAATCAAGGCTAAAGGAAGATTTGGCACGCAGCGAAGAGATTGAGCACCTAGAGCAAGAGAAAAGAATTCTCGTTGAAAAGCTCGCTGAGGCTAAGACTAAAATTGCGGAACTACATGACAAAATTGAGTCAGTGGAAGCTCAGCGAGACAGCCTCGAAGAATCTATCAGTGAATCAAACCAGACCCTTCTTTTACACCAAGAAGAAGCACAAAGATGGATGACAGTTGCAGATTGCTACCAAAATAGCTTTCTATATGTTTCTGATGCACTTGCTCATGTGGTTTCATATCTCCAGGGCGTTGAAGGTAACTCGTATACACTCGGTACTAGTTAAAAAGCACTAGACATAACCAGATCCATCGAGCGCCAACTGGATATGCTGAAGCCTGAAAGTAGAATGATAGTGCAGACCTATAGCAAGGCAGAGAAGCACCCAAAATAAAAAACTATACAGCGGATTCAATTCAATAGAGGTGCTATTGGACTTCATGGTTGAGGGAAGTGGAGTAAGAAGAAGAGTCTCAGTTGATACTCCAGAAAATTTAAAGTCGGAGCTATAGTCTGCTCCTGATATAGGATTGTAAGTTATTATTGGGGCGATCTGGTCAAGCTCCAAAGTCTTTGATGGAAAATTTTGAGTAGGCATTGCCTACTGTAACTGTCTGCATTATTGTAAGTTATCTATGTCACCATTATACTTGTGTATTGCTCAACTCACCTGGTGTGATATTGGCAGCAAGTGTTTCGGTACATATGAAGCTTTCTACAGATTATGGCAAGAACTAGGAGTGATATATGATATATATGCTCCTTGATTGATGAGCAGTGAACCAGAAGATGCAGACACAAGTAGGCTGGTTTGATAATGTTTCAGAACATCGAGTGGTATGGTCACTTTGAAGATATTTAAAAACATTTAAATTACAACCAAGATTGAGCCTACACATATAAAAAGCAGTTCATTTTCTCTATCTTTCTATAGTTATCATTGACCAAATCATAGACTGATGTTGAGAATACTATATACATTTACTCACAACCATGAACCCCAAAGTGACCAATAACACTGGTGCTGGCACTGGTGCGAATGATAACACCCAATCTGAAAATCCTAATCCTACCGTATCTGCTTTCGAATTCCCGGATGGCAGTACTAAGGTCATGCGTATACCTCATGCAAATCGCTATAGCGACGAATGGAGAAATCTACTCGACAATAGAGATGCTGAGGAAGTAGACCATCTTGTCAAGAAAGCTTTCGAGGAACATGATCTCGCGGCTTGTTATACAATCTTGACCGAAATTAACAATGCTATTATAAAGAAAAATATAGAAATAGGTATTCCTCGCGATCATCGAAAATATGGTGTTATAGAAGATCAGCAGTTCTACGTCAAACAGCTTCATGAATTAGATGCCAAATTGAGAGAAGGAGAAGATCCAAAGAAAGCATTGAATGAAATCAACGAAAATGTGCGCAGCTTCAACAATAAGGAAGGACTTCCCCCAAATTGGCAATTTAAGCCTAGCTCTTGTGATCCAATTGTCCAGGAATTGCAACTGAATAAAGAGACAATCAATTTTCCGAAACAAGAGAAAGACGATGATTCTAATGATGAGGATTTCAGTGAAATTCAAATGCAGGTTGATAAGGATGTCACAAGTGTCGCACAGCCAAGCGGCAAGAGCAGTGGCAGCAGCAGCAAAGATAGCAGCAGCAAAGGCAGCAGTAGCAAAGGCAGCAGCAGCAAAAATGGCGGCAGCAAAGCCGGCGGCAGCAAAGGCAAAAACCCAATCAATAAGGGAAAAAAGAAGCAGGAGTTTTTGCAAGATGAAGCTGAACTACAAGATGACGACGAGCTGCAAAATGACGACGAAATGCAAAATGAGGACGAAGATTCTTCCGATGATTTTGATGAGCTTCTTAGGAACTCGGGTGCGAATCAGAAGACCTATAATCTTGAAGACAATGTTGAGGATATCGATGAGCTTGTGCTACGAGCAGAGCAGCAGTGGGTTCTACATGAAAATTTCAACGTCGTTTGTTGGTGGAAAAAGGGAACAGGTGCACAGATCATTGTGAGGTACGGAACCGACCCCTACATATATCGCATTCGAGCCGGTAGATCGCATCACTGGGATTCCAAAAAATGCCCGCAGGTTATAGGCTCAAATGCTGGCGAAAATGTGACTAATACACCGAATGGGAACGTCATTCTTACCAGTCGAGGAGATTGTAAGAAATACGAGGACATCCCAGAAGGGTTTAACTATACTTGGAAATATACACGGAAGGACGTGCAGGGCATTTTGGGGGTTGCATGGAAGGTACCTGATGACGATGAAGATATCGACACACACGACGCTCTGTGCCTCATAATTCCGGAGAAAGGTGTTTGCTATCCTCAAACACGAGTGCTAGTCAAATGGAAAGATGGGATAGTTACCGTTGAGGACCGAGCTACAATTCGCCGTATCACTGAAAAGAGACCCATTGATGGAGATATGGTCATCTACTGGAAAGCTAAACAAAGCGAAATAAGGTTTCGAAAGGAGGAGGGTCTACCATATGAGAATCTGCTTAACGGAGAGCCTACGCCAGCAGCTGAGCCCGAGCCCATGGACTCAGGAATCAGGGTTCCGCAGCCGAGCTCACGAGCAAACACAGTATTCCCTACCCCAACACCACAAAGACCAAGAAGGGATGTCAAGGCTACACCAGTGCCAGTGAACCAGCAGCCTGATTCTCAAGAAGATGTCATGAGCCTACTTCTCAAATTACAGCAACAAATAGCTGAGATAAAATTAGACCGTGTACAGTCCCACCCACCAGCATATTCCCCGCCACCAGCATACGCTGGTCATAGTGTCAAATCGACGAGGAGAACACCTGGAAGAAAATTCAAGGGCATGCATAATTAGATGCTAAGTGGATTGATAACAAAAACGAGGATTTCCTTTTTGATAAGACTTCAAGCTACGTCGTGTGCAGTGATTCATGGGTATAGCAACTAACGTTGATTTCATTTAGTGCGTAATATATAATATCTAATACCAAATGAAACTTGTTGGAAATGGTTGTAATACTACTGTAATGAAAGTAAGCGTAAAAATTACTAAGGCTGTATTGAACACTTTAGAATGGTTTTCTCTGTTTTATATACGCCTTCTTTGTGCTCTAAAAAGTGGGAAAAGGAGACTGGAGGTTAGAAGAATTATACACCATTACAAGATGCTTTCTTGTCTCCCAACAGAACTTCTTTTTCTGATCGTTGAATATGTCAACGACCAGATGTGGCTTCTCGATTTGTCAATGGTCAATAAACAGCTTCGTGAAATTTGTTCTCCAGCAATATTTGAAACTCTTGTTGTGAAGTTTACAAAGATGGGTCTATTAAACTTGATTAAGGCATCAGAGTCGCCTCTTTCACGATATGTTAGGTGCATCCGCTACGAAGCCGCTGAAATCCTTGATCCAAGTAAGTAGTGAGGCTATGCATGAAGACTAGAACTAATTATCAAAGTGGTTCAATACCCAGAGATATTCCGATCATGTATATATACTCCCGACGATTATGTCCGCGACTGGAGGGATACACCATGGAGATTCCGAAGTCGAAGTATCTCTTATTCGATGATTTATGCATACTTTTGTGTCCAGGCACGGGATCAACAGGACATTATCGACGATGGTCTTGACACTAAGGCACTCTCTGAATCTCTCCCACGCTTTATACGTCTACATACTATAGAGCTACGCTTCATGACAGGACTTAGCTACCCTTATGAATGGCTTGCTAGCCAGGCCTTAATTGACAACTCGTTCTCTTTCTCAGATCATTTCAAGAAATTGATGATGAGCATGATCCTCGCCAAGGAGTCCGGAGTTCTGATACAAAATTTCAAAGTCTCCGGTTTCTATACATCATTCAATGAGAACAAGGAACTATGCAAGCTCGCTGAAGAAGCTTTTTCGAATATTCAGACTATCCATGTACTAGACAGTCCAACTATGCTAGACTGTTTTTCAAAGCTATCGATACCGTTCTTACGTCGCTTGGAGCTTGCAAATTGTTGGCTCTCGATTTCAAGCCTTGAAACGTTCATCCAGGCGCATGCAGAGACTCTCCGATTTCTGCATTTGGAAGAAATCTGGCTTCTTGACAGCACATCTGAGTACGATCATTTACCCTGGGACACAGGAAGTACGGATCGCCTTTTGCACAGATTAGAGCATATATTTCAACTAGGCATACTGTCTGGAGTGACAATCAATAGCCGAAATGACGGACAATTCGAGGTATAGAAGACTTTCGATTGATACTATATATTATTCAAATTTAGCTCTAAGAATTGACGTCCGTGTAATGAATATACGCCTAATTGAGATATCCCTCATAATTCATCCTATTGCGTTCAAACCCCACTTCCTGAGAGCATCGAGCTCGCGGGTTTTTCTGTGATAATTATCCTACTATAAAGAATGTTTGAGTCATCATGGAGCCCTTGTTACCCTCTTATGTTCTTCAATAACCTTTTGCAGTTTCCAGAACTTGTAAACCAGAGTCAACGCAAGATAAATCACTGCAGATAGTCCTGTGATAATAATACTCAAAAGCGCCATAATTGACCAATCACCGTTTTTTGCGGTATATATGCTTATGAAGCTTGTGATCAAGCCCGCAGTGGCATTCAAAAGATTAGGTCTAGCAAGTTAGACAAAGCAATATATTGTGGTATCCTAGACTCACATGAAAAGTCGATTAATCAGCCAAATATAATTACTTCTCCAACGGTAAAATAAAAATACCATAATAGCCAGCCCAAAGAGAAAACAAATAAATGAGATAGCGATGAGTGGTGGATTTTGAATAGTACCAAGTATTCTTCTGTTCATGGTACTTTGACTTGAGCTATTCTTGATGGTCGTCTCCAATGTCGTAAAAGTACCTGGCACAACTAAATATCCTGCAAGAAAAACCCAGCTTGCAAAGCTTGAAAGAAGATTATAGCCCCAATGGATAGGCTCAAGCGTCATATGAACATACTCTGTGTCCAAAATCATTGTTGTATGAGTTCTTTTCAGTTGTTCTTGATGCATTTTGCATTGTCAGTCCTGATATTGGAAGACTACGGATGTGTTCATTGCAATGTTGAAAGACAGGAATAGCTAAAAATATAAGGTACGCCTTCGAGAGATTTAATACAAACTCAAGCAAAGTATGTTTCAGAACCACCTGAAGCAGTTAGTGAAGCTATGCCCCCTTACCCCCAGTAGATGTAAAATAGCTCCCACGCTGCGCAATTGTGCATAAGATATTTACAGGTCGTAGGCACCAGGACCCTGTTCTTAGCATAATGAAAGGATGCTATAGGCTGATAAGCATAAGAAATAGAAGAGGTGAAATTACCAACCTGAATTAACTCAGCAATAGATGCACTCGAATGAGCTGATGTAAAATCCTGACACAGAAGACCTATAGCACCTCGGCCCATGGCTTTGTTACTGATGAGGAGTGTTCGTGCAATACAGAACACAGCAACAATATCTCGAGCCTTGTCGTTTTGATTCCGATGGTGAATCATACTTTCACCAATGTCTCCTAAGCTGAATCAGCGCATAACCCGCACTTCTATAACAGCAGATATTACCAATCTTGACTTCACCATCTTCGCAAATAAAGACATTTCCCATATGGATATTGCCATGGCTAATCTTGAGTGTCTCGTGGATATCGAGAAGCCCCATGAAAATCTATCGTTTCATAATCATCGTCAGCAAAGCTATCACCATCTTTCCTGCTACATTGTAGCAATCATACCTTGTAGCATATATTTGCCACTTCAACCTCGCTTAGCTGAAAGACAGGGCCTAGCTTTTGGACTTCGTCGAGGGACAGACTCCATCTTTCGTAAAGAAAGAAACAGGATCGGCCATGAATGAACACCTCTCGAAGATTCACTAGGTTTGGGTGAGATGTTTCAACAAGAGATTTAGTATCAGTCTCAAGGCTTTTAGATATGAATTTTTTGACATATGAAACGGGGCGTTTGTTTGTAAATTCGATAGCATCGATGTCAGTTAGACCAGGCTCTATCCCAATGAAAAAACGATGAAGAAGGCGATACGGATGGCCTTGCTTGATAAAGTCTTCGGGTACCTCAGAGGGTTCCATGCCAGGGTAACAAGGATCTCGGGAGGGAATCGGCAAGTTGATTGGCGATTCGAGCTTGGGTTTGAGACTCATGGCAGTTTTTAGTTGTACAAAAATGTTCTTCTCAATAAAAAGTAATATACATTTATATTCGGCTGGCTTGCCCACTAGCCTGTGGCCGGAAAGGGTGGATTCGAAATTTACAGCTAGGAATCGCAAGCGGGGTCGATACAGATACCGATTACATTACATCTTAGTTGTAAAACGTACTTGTGCCGCCCGGATTGAAGGCTTATCATTGTTCTTCCGTATATAGATCTAGTTTGTAGCCTGATCTTCTACCTTAACTTTTAGCCTGATTGGACACTAATATACTTATCATGTCTAAGCAGAATCGAAATACAGTACTACCATCTCACCTTTTTCCTACCGGTCTTCATCAAGTTCATTCTATTTCGCCTCCAGTCGACAAAACAAATACAACCAAGCCTTCACTATCGCATGTCCGAAATAAAGTGCCCGTTTCTAGCTCAAAACTGACTAAACCTGTCCCTGAATCGAAAGTTGAAATCGAATTTCCGAGCGTTGACAGGAAAACCTATGACCAGGCAAATTCGCAACAGTCTGTTGATGTTCACAAGCTGAAGACAAGTGATGTCTGGGAAAAATATTATAGATTTATGAACTCAAATCAAGCTGGACCATGTGAAATTGCTCATGATAATACAATTCAGCATCGAATTGTGGTTGTCAAAGAAATCAGAATGTACACAGGCACGGATCAAAAAAAAAATTACAGGCAATAATCGAACAGAAGCATAAGAATGTTGTTCAGCTTTTGGATATTTTCACGGGCCCTCTCTCAGTACATCTTGTTTACGAGTCACTAGAGGTTTCACTGCATCAAATACAAGCAACCAACACACCAGATATTACTGAAATTGATCTAGCAATTTTTGCTAAAGAGGTATAGCCTTCTATTCTGGCTGTAGATGAAGCTACTTACGGTCGCTAGATTCTTCAGGCTCTCGAATATATGCATTGTGTTCTTGGTATAGTCTATGGACAGATAAATCCACGGAATATTCTTCTATCATTTAATAGTTGCGAAATCAAGCTTGGTATGCTCACTTCAGAGATGATTACTACTGTATTTCCACTAATACAATGCATAGCAAATATTGCTATCTCAGTATTGCAGCCGCAGCAAAAAAGCTTCAAAGCTGATATCCGATCCGTTGGCACTTTGTTGGTTGCTTTGAAGGAGCCAGGCACGATTATGTGTAACCCAGAGAGTTTAGAGCTCAAGACAGACGATGTAAGTGATCTTTGCAATCACTTCCTCCAGCAAATTGAGAGCTTATCCTTGCGAGGACTACTCAAGGTAAGTTTCGCTCTCTTCTGATAAAATACTTCTTATTGACGTCACAAGCATGATTTCCTTCTTAAATCACCAGGAGTTGAGAGACTGAGGGTATTTATTTACCGTGCTATGGAACTTGCAGTACGAGATTCTTCGTTATAACAATCTTCAAATCTTTATTTTGGTGTTTAAAATTTGATAGGTATCTGCCGGCTCAGCTTAAGAGTGCATTGAACGTAAGATTACATAGGTTTGCTTCGCCGTAAGTTGAAGTTGAAGTCATGGCAGTAACAATAGCGCAACCCTCTAGTAATATGACTTGATTGACTCTTGCTGGTCTGTCTAGACGTAGATTGCAGCAATCAAAGCTCAGCTAGGGTGACATTAAAAATTCAGAATCGGAGTCACAATTCAGCTGCTGGCAGAATGGGCCACAAGGCATGGGAGTCAATAGACACGAGGAGGCTTCGGACAAGATAAGTCACCTGGTATTGGATACAGCAGACAAGGTTGTGTTGTAGTCCGCTGAAGGCCACAGACTTGAGTGTCCTCATTCAATCGTAAATTGTAGGTAAGAAGAGTCCCCTGGCAAGGCAAGTCATCTGACACACAAACACAGGGTTTAGTAAAGGTGCTGGCGTTGGAAGGCACGAGGTATAGATACAGTAGTGGTAATGCAGCCCACCTGACATGGGAAATACCAGGTAAGGGTGGGCAGCAGGTATAGCACACCACGGTGTACCGAGATAATGAGGCAAGCGTGAGCAGTGGGTGCAATCTACCACCGGGCAGAGCAAGCATCAGGTAAGGGTGAGCAGCTGGTATGGTTACCCATGAAACATAGTGGGCACCCTGTGAAGGTGAGCATTAGGTTGCTAATTCAAAGCCTTGTCTAGGTGCGCCACTTTCAGCAAAAGGTGAGGGTGAGTCAAAAAGATTTCTCGTTATAAATAGTCCTCAAGGAACAGACTCTGCCTTCCAGATGCATCTCCGTCAGTATGAGTTGTGAGAAAGAAATCGCACAATACTTCTGTGGATATGCGATGATAAATCTGACTCATCTCAAATTTGATTCTCCACTTTTTGGTGTTCGTGTATTCGATCCCTATAATGTTAAAAGACTCGCATCGATATTTAAACTTGATGCCTGTGTGCGCACGGAGCCAGCAAACTTTATTACCGCAGTTATCGATGAAAATGTCTTTCTGGAAGCCATACATCAATCTAAGATCACTGTCGAGGAAATGAGAAATAAGAACCAACCTCCATTTCTCGGCTTGAGAGATGGCCAAAAAGTCCAATGTCTGTACGGCAGACATCGCATTGAAGCTGCAAAAGAGTACCTAGTATTTGGTGACCGGTGGTGGTCTGTTGCGCTCTATAATGATAGTATGTTCAAATTTATACTGGTTGGAGTAAAGACTAATTCATCAGAGCTCCCGGAACATTTTCGACGACACATTATTTGCTATAATGATACAGAGCACAGCCCTGGCGATATCATAAGAAACTTGCGCTATTGTGAGATACATAATATGGCCGAGGCATCGTTTTGGCTGTCAAAATTGCCATATAGAGCGCGCATCGATATGAAGCACATCAGGGATAATTATCCCAGTATTCTTCGAGTCCTAGACAAGCTGATATATCTCCCCGGATTATGGGTAGATGTCCCATTTTCTCTTTTGCGTCGTATAGTAGAGATGAAATGCCCGACAGTGAGTTCTACTGAGTATACTCAAAAATATGTCTAAAAGTTTCGATAGGAGACTTTGCGCTATCTGGATCAAATCTATACTATATGGTCAAGCTTCGCCAAGATTCCAGATCTATACATTGACACCGAAACAGTACGTCTGATTCAAAACAGATTGCCGCAACTATCCGAGATGGACAAGGCTTATATCAATGCTCAGTTACAAGAAGAACGAATTTTTCCATCTATAAATGATGCCGATAGGCGAGAATTACTGAAGCAAGCAATCTATCGGATACCTGGAAGGATTTTAACGCTTTGCTCTATGGTTCAAGACATGCTGATCTGGAGCCCATGTGCTACTGCACTTAGAAGACTAATTCCAAAGCGGCCGAAAGACATCCGCCATGAATATCTAGCTCGATTCAATGGATCTCAGAATTGTCTTATACAATTTGCTGAAAATGGCATGCACAGTCTACAATCTAAGATCAAGGAAAATCGGTATAGTGAGATAGCCTACGCTCAACTATGGCTCTGCGCACTAAGACATATCGAAAATTTGACTCATACAACACTCCCACAACCTCGTCATAAACGGAATATTGAGCCTGAAGATAGTTTCCAAGAGACAAGGATTGAATCAACGCAACAGCTCGCTAGCCTCGCGACTAAATTGGGGTTTGAATCCAATCAGATCAGATCTTATTCTTCCAAACAGACGATGTTGCCATCTACTCAAGCTTTTATCAACGGCCGACTGCCCGAGGAACGGTATAATATCACCAAGGGTTTTACGCAGTCCACGTCCACTGATATTGTCAAACTTTTGCGAAAAGTGGAAGAGAAGGCTCCCTCGATGACCGTACCCCCCCTTATTGAGGATGGCCATCTCTGGGGATTGAAAAGATGCGGATTACCTTATAAGGAGTCATTTTATCAGAACCGCCAATTCCTCTTTGTTCCATATATTTACAGCCCTTTTACAACAGACATAGCAGCTCCTATAACATTTTCCATATTAAAAGATATGGTTCGAACTTTCCTAGGTACAGAAGTAATACCCGACACACTTTTCTCGTTCGAGAACCGTGCTCCAGTTGCGAGCCCAACTTCGTCCTTCTCACTTCCGGAATATCCATCTCCTCCTCACGGCGACAATGAATCTGATTCCAACTTTATCGAGAGCATGGAGACAGATGAGATAGGTCAATATAACACAGGTCTTGAGCATCAGGACATGGGGAGTCGTGATGATCAGCAATATGCAAATGCAGTGCCAGACTCAAGTTCAATACCAATCGGGGAAGAACCGAATGTCGAAGAAAAGAGGTTGGAAACTTATTCAAGTCTAGAACAAGCCCAGCGCTCAAATCGCCCTGCATTAGAAAGGCTACTCAAGCCACCAGAATTTGCCGATGGTTTTGATATCACTAATTTTATTGCACCATTGTACCGGGAGGCGATAGTCCGTCATTCGTTGGGCTTTATGGACATGAAGAGAAAATGGGAGTCATCAGAGAATACACAACTGGTGGTTTTCTATCAATTTCAATTCCGAAAATATTACAAGGTGCGCTACAGCGATGACGAAGCAAAAGATGAGCTTAGAGACTGGATTGCTCGCAATTCATCTCGGGACCAGTACCTTCTTCCAGTGGATGGAAGAAATCATCTTAATGTGGAACAAATCCTAGATACGTTAGGCAAGTTCAAACTAATACTAGTCGGTGAGTTGGCACACCAGGCGGGTATGATGCCTGACTCGAGCACCCTCCAGTATATTTCTAAACTTGACCAAAGCCTGGGCAAGAGAAAAGATAACTGGCCCGAGGAAGACAACACCAGAAAAGATGAGAATGAGATGGGTAAAAGAAGACAAAAAACAGCAGACAGAGTGTCAATAGACACTTTGGACTCCATAACCTGATTTATTACTACACTGAATAGCTGATAGCTATTCTTCTATAAGAAATCTATGTGCCGAGTTTGCTATCAGATTCTATAAGCAATTTGCTATCAAGTTTTACAGTCATTGTACGTAGGAAGAACTTTTGCTTGTACAATTGATCACCTTAAAGCACTTTTCTCAATTTTGCAAATTCTTCTATGGTCTCTGCCTTGAGAACAAGTTTTATACCATAGAGTTTATACAAAAGGTGCTATCGATATGAAGATATTTCTGCAAGACCAAAAACTAGCTATTGAAGACAGGTTATTGAGTTCGAGCAAACGGCTTGTATTTCAGCAGAAATACTTCGAACTAGGACAACGATAAGCTGAGTTAGTAAGATCAAAACCAGGGACTAATCTAAAAATCTTCGAAAGGCAGGTTGATTACAGAGTATACTATAGTAGGCGTTCATTGAACACATATAGGAAGTAGAATTTGAGGCTCCTTGGGCATCACTTGAGGCCGGGGGCCAGCAATTAATTATACTCCGTCTGTTAATATTACTCACTTACATATTGGAAATTTATCTTTGATAAGAGCATTCAATTCATTTATTTACAGGGAGCTGAGCCATTTTGACTGGTACACACTCTATGGCAACAGAACGTTTGTGTTGAAGAAATTCCACCTCTTCAAGTATCTCGCGACACTTGAGCCTACCGAGAATCATCGAGTTTGAGTATACCCAGGCTTTAGATGGAGTCGTAGCGATAGTAATCAACGATCCAACTCCCTAAGTCTTTGCTATGTCCTCCGACTAAATTGACTCAAGCTGTAATGCAAAAAGGGTTCTGCTTGAATTCGCTACTGAGTCCTTCAATTGTTTTCAAGGGCGCATCTAACCTCGCCGTCCCGAAACTGTTGCGGGTTTTGGACGGTCCACCTGGCATTATGTTGTGGTTTGAAGAGGCTATTCGAAAGCCCTGCTGTATTGCTGGCAGACAGGGTGCAATGATAAGAATATTTGCTTCAATACCACTGTGATCATGACTCAGATCTTAATTGCGCCCGAGAGCAGGTGACAAAAACGACAGGAAGAGTACTTACACAAGCAGCCCAAGTCGTGCTGTATCATAAGTCAAATCACGTGATGTCAATAATGGTATCGTAATACCCAGTCGCACAGCGCTTGCAATGAATGTCCTATTAAAGGTCAATATAGTCCGCTAATAAATGGAGAATATATAAACTACTTTGTTACTTACACACAAACCATGATAGAAATGATCATGAATTTCACCTTCTGTGTATGTGTGATCTTCAATCTATAGATTGTAGGCACAGGTAGCAGCAATAACAGGATATCAGAGCAAATATTGAATATTGCAACAGCAATAAATATAGCCGACTGATTAATGCATCTGCCAGCCTGGGTTATGGTCCATGATTTGGATATTGGTCGACAAGCAAAAACAAAAAGCGAAAAAGTTGCCGCGGAGCCGACAGTAATAAACACAGTAACTGTATACACTGCGTAACGCATACTTTGCTTTCCCGCAAAAATACGGGCGAGAAAGATCAGGTGAGCGCTTCTGGCGAGGCATGAACCGGTAACAAAGAGGCATGCAGTTGCAAGAATAAGCTGATATCATAGAAGTAAGCTTTTGAAAACTTTCTGTCTAGTGATGTACCTTCTCAAATAGATCTAGTAAACTTGTGCTCAGATTTTGAACATGCGTTCCTAATCCAGCATTGTATATAGCATCTATAAGATCGGCGGTAAGAATAAATGCCTTTAGTTGTAGGAGGATTACTTACAGAGAATTAGTCCTTGAGTGCTTAAACAGAATATCTATAACTTCATAAGCGCTGACATCTTCGCTGGCTTAGAACCTTACCCAGGAGAAAATTAAGCAGTCTACCATAATCATATCACGTTAGGTGCGGATTCATAAAGATCAAGACCAAGGTGATTGAATAATATGTTGGGAATACTTACAGTCTTCTAGATACAGCCTGCTGTTTATCTTCCGCCTGACAAAAAGCCGCAGGATTAAGCATGTCAAACTTATTATCGTACCCGAGATCAGCACAGATTGTATAGGTACGAAAAGATATCCTTTCGGCATTGTGTAAATGAAGGCTTTCGAAACACCTATCGGAAACCAGGCAAATAATTAGAAATTGTGGTGTCAAGTTTTGAGAAAAGCTATTCATGGGCCCCCTTTTTTCTAATAATACTTATGGAGTTGATCATCTCAGGTTTATGTTATTAGCATAACTTCCTATATTGGACTCGGAGTCGTCCTGACCCAGGTTCTCTAGTGTATCCAGTCCGGTTCCGGAGCACTAGATCTGAGAAGCTGCAGCTTGAAATTTAAAGCTACTATTCTGTTGTTTTTAAAACTTAAAATACTAGCTGTAAGAGCATTGGCAAATAAATTACCCGCTGTACCACATGCCAGCGTCATAATCTTATCGAGCGGGCCGCGTTAAAGATACGGGTTTGTCTAAGATACCGTCTACTTAGCTCTGACCAAAGTTGCAGCATCCCGCTTAATAGCCTATCCGAGCTAATACCGTATCTTGGCTGGTGTAGCCAATTTCGAGATTCTCTATAAGTTTTGTTTTGGTGGAAAGCACAAAATGAGTCTCATTTTTCGTCCTTTGATGACCATGCTCCAGAAACACTCTTTTTGGCCAAGACCATGCTTATAACCTCCCGCTATTACCTTACTTTACCAGTGTTATCACTCATGATAATATTGTGGCGACTACATAAATACAAATATCTTTTGTCTTCTCATAGAGAATTATCTTTCGATCCGAACTTGGAGGCCATCAACTGGGCACAGTTCGCCTATGTGCAATATGCAACTGACACAGATTATCTCTGTAATGCTGTTATGCTTTTCGAGTCTCTTGAGCGCCTTCGCAGCCTCCCAGAGAGAGTGCTTCTTTTTCCTTCGCACTTTGATTTGAAGAGCGAATCTATGGAAGGGAGACTATTACGCAAGGCACGTGCAGAGTATCGCGTCAGACTTATGCCCATTGAGGTACAAACTCGACCCGCTGATGATAGTACGTATTAATTTATGCATACTTCAATTGTACTTCTTCAAATTTGATGAAGTCGGCCACGCTGGCTCACAGCCTATATAGCAACATGGACAGACAGCTATACCAAGTTGCTGGCCTTCAATCAAACAGATTACAAGCGGGTAATAAGTTTGGACTCGGATGCTATCTTACTACAAGTATCTAATACCCTGGCCACTGTTTTTCCTTGATAGGCAGAGACATATATACTAAGCTTTGCCACTAGAGTTTAGATAATTTATTTCTTTGGCCTCCATCACCGGTAGCCATGCCACGAGCATACTGGCTAGATACCCAGACTCGCCAGCTGACATCTGCTCTTATACTTCTTCAACCGTCAGCATTTGAATTTGGTCGTATTTGGGAGCAGATACAAGCGGCAGGACCTGCAGTGTATGATATGGAGATCTTGAATCAGCTCTACAGAGATACTGCTGTGGTTCTTCCACATCGTTCATATATCCTTCTGACAGGAGAATTCCGAGAGCGAAACCACAGCAACTATCTTGGAAACCCTGAGGCTACTTGGGATCCGGATCTAGTAATTCAAGAGGCAAAGTATCTTCATTTTTCGGACTGGCCGGTTCCCAAGGTATTCTAGACTTGTAATTTTTGAGGAGTATGCTAACTCACCTGACTTCTAGCCTTGGCACAAATCTCCCGCCAGAGTGATTCAACAGGAGCAACCTACTTGTGACACAGACCAGAGAAGTGGTGCTCTTGCATGTCGGTCTCGAGACATCTGGCTAGGTCTTTACGAGAACTTTGTGCAAAGACGGAAGGTATAGTGATACGTGTGGCATATTAAAGAAGAAGCCTGACCTTGAGTAGAAACTTTGTGGATTAGATACAATCTGACGAATGAGATGATCCTGATGCTCTGGATGTTCTAATTACGAACTCTTATCAATGGCCTTTTGAACGGCTACCAGTATTCATGGACTTGTGCATCTTGTGACGCGGAATCGTTGAGGGGGAATGTGAGGGGTGTTCTTTTGGACTGAATGCAATGGAACTCCAATCATATGCAGCGATTATTTCTGAATAACTGCTACATTCAGAGAAGGCATTGTCGGTGAGATCTCTTTAAGCCCCGGCGCTTGTACCTGTGAACAGTTCGGTCGAACCAAGTAGGCTCTTCTGCCCTACGAGTTCATATCCACCAACACCAAAAGAGTGGAACTGTGCAAGGATCAACATAAATTGACTGTACCATGGTTGAAGTTTCTCCACACTTCTGATAATGATATTTTCTAAAAAGGAGATTAATCATTACTAGCCTGCCTTCTATCTCTGATCTAGGTGCTTTCCAGCAGGGAAATAAGAAGAGTATTGGGTAGAGAAACCAGTATCTGAAGACCCGGTACAGTATGAGCAGTGTTGGCTTACATATAAAAACGGCAAATCAGGAAACAAAGTTACTACTAATACTCTTGAATTGTATCAGCGATCTTGAAACTATAAAAGCTAAGATGATACAGAGCTGAAGGCTGATCAAAC
Source organism: Aspergillus saccharolyticus JOP 1030-1 (assembly GCF_003184585.1). Classification (NCBI taxonomy): domain Eukaryota; kingdom Fungi; phylum Ascomycota; class Eurotiomycetes; order Eurotiales; family Aspergillaceae; genus Aspergillus; species Aspergillus saccharolyticus. The sequence continues at coordinate 11,444 of NW_020290664.1, read as the reverse complement.
AGCCTTCTATCTACGCATGTATTAGATACTTATCTCCTAGGTCCACATGCTATCTAGTCTTAAGATATATAAGAAAGCTGAGAGACATTCACCCAACCAGCATAATACCTAGAGTTACTACATCCAAGTGCTATTAGAAACCCTACCATATCAGCTAGAGCTATGGAAGGATCAGTACCATCAACTCAAACTATGCCCAAGGACAAATCTTCCAGTCTTTTATCTTACTCAGAGATACCAGAATGGTATCAAGATAATAAGTTTATTCTCGACAGTTATCGCCCTGTTTCGAAATCTGGCTATCAATGTCTTCTAAGTTTAGTTGCGCTTCATAATGAGACTGTTAATATTTATTCTCACCTGGTTCCAGGCACCTTTTTTCTTATAGCTGAAATACTTATTTATCAGTATCTTTGTACACATTACCCTGAGGCAACAGTTGCCGATTATCTGGTCTTTTCCTTTTTTCTTTTAACAGCAAGTTTATGCCTACTAATATCAGCTACATACCACACATTGATCAATCACTCTAAGAATATTTCAAATCTATGGTTACGCCTTGATTACATCGGGATTGCCATCTTGATACTTGGTGATTTTATATCTGGCATATATATGGTGTTCTACTACGAACCTCTTTTAAGATATGTGTATTGGGCTTTAGTAAGTTGAGAAAACTTTTATTGGCTATTCTTATACTATACTAATTTTCTCTGCAGATAATCTTTCTTGACTTATCAATAATTCTGGTACTACTGTACCCAAAGTTTCAAGGTCCATGCTGGCGTACTTTCCGTGTTGGTATCTTTATCAGTATTGGTCTTTCAGCCTTTGCTCCTCTTATACACGGTACTATCCTTTTCGGCTTTCGTGCAATGATTAAACAGTCTGGAATAATATACTATCTTGCTGAAGGATTTATCCTACTGACAGGTGCATTTATTTACACAGTGAGTGTTTTGCGCCAGTCACGTCCAGCAAAATACTAATTAGTATAGACAAAGATTCCCGAGTCAATAAAACCGGGGAAATTAGATATATATGGATCTTCCCATCAGCTATTCCATATCTTGGTGGTATTGGCTACTGTTTTGCATCTACTTGGAATTTTGTCTTCGTTTCATTATAACTATTGTAGAGCTTATTGTCACTTGTGAGGAATGAGCTTAGGTGCTCTACTGATATTTTTTACTCAAACACTGCTGAGCACTAGATATTAATACAGTATTTTTGTTATCCTAGGTTGATGTAATTTACATATTCAGCTATAATATAAAACTGTATAGTTTCGTATGGCTATTTAGAAGCAATCGCAGAGTACTGATACTGTATGAAAGTCCCGTATATGCTATGGCCAATAATAGAGGCTGCGAAGAAGCTGCTGCCAAACAGTCTATCCACTCTTCACTATCATAATCCAATCATTTATACCTCATTTCTGCTATCTGCCGGTACCTGATAGCCCTCTGTTTCTGACAACTCTGAACGGCTTTAAACCTCCTTTTCCATTTGCATCAAAGTACAAATTGAACAACAACACGATTTAAAGCAGTCACCACAGCTCGAACCCTCAAACCACAGCAGCTAGCCAAATAATATAAACAGCACTGGATGGAATATCAGTTGAGTGAGGCATGGAGGCAGAGTCTAGGGCCTATTACAGTCGTTGATGATGATGATGATTCATACGCTGGCCCCTCGCTTAAGGCAGTATGCAGGATCCACTATCTACACTCTCTATCTACAACCTTGGATATGAACTATTACTTTCCTGACGAATTTGGAGCCTTGTCAAGACCTATATAGACTAGTTCCTGGGTTTGTATTTTACTGTCCTTGTAGCACATGACTTCGAAATCTCTATAATATTTCTGCAAAGTCTAGAACTGCTCTAAGAATACTACTGTCTGGTGGGGTATCTTATAGTCTATCTTTCCTATCTTAATCTACCTATTCTAGTATATCTGATATATTGTTTAAGACTTCTTTAATCTTCTTCTGTAGTGTTTAAAGTATTGTGCTAAGCTGCGGGTAGTTGATGAGTATATGTACTGCTGTCTCTGTTGCCCCATACTTATACTACTTATCTACGTGGAATCTATATTATTTACTATATGTTGCTAGATATGAATAGCCTGTGTGGAGCTGCGTAAGTAGATATACTTGATTCTAAGGAAGTGAGCTAAAAAGACAATAAGATCTGCTAGATAACAGGCCTTAGTTAATACAGTACAGGTTCTCTTTTATTTTTAAGATTTTTTATTCTTATTTCTACTCTTGGTAGATCTTTCTATATAAGTATTCTTTCTCTTGTAAGAGGAGAGGTTTGAAGGGGTGCTTCTTCTCTATACTTACTGCTACTTTGGCCAGCTGGTCGGCTGCTTTATTTCCGGAGTCCCCGCAGTGGCCTAGTATCTATTGGAGTCGCAGTAAAATTCCTTGAGCTTTTAGCTCGCCGGCCGAGTGGTGGATGGCCTGGATAATATACTGGTCTGATTTGTTCTATAAGTTTTGAATAATCTGTAGGGCAGATATGCTATTACTAAGGATTTTTGCTGGTTTCTGATTAATTCCTGAGTCATCTTAGTTTCTTTATTCTAGCTGGAATACTAATCTAATAGTATAGTAGATTGCTATGACTTCGGCTGTATAGACTAACCAGTGCTTTATTGAGCCAATACTAATCTGTCGAGATCCCAGGATCTGGTGAATATAGTTGAGAGCTACTACTGCTGTACTCAGCTGATTTTGCTTTCCTAATGTATCTGAGGGACCACTAAACTCCGTCCTGATGTCTGCTTTGCTAAGGCCTGGGTCTGAGCTTTTTCTCAGTCTATTTTGATCAATCTCAGTAAAGGTCTGCGCCCTAATGGCTGTGGGTTAATAATCTTAAGGCCCTGTAGATGCTTCAAGTCTATAGTTTGTATTATCTCTGCTAATAGAAAATGTATTATAATATAAATATATATACTTTGTTCTATGGCTTATTTCATGATTCCTCGTACTGGATGATTGTCTGGTAAGGGTGCTGAATTAAGCTGCTGTAGTCTATACTCACAGCTTTAGACGCAGGCGAGTAGGTAGTATATGAGATTTAACTTCCAGGGTATTAGTAGAGACTACTTAGAAGATAGAGAGAATATAACTAAGTACTGTTTGCTGCAGTGTCTTAAGAAGCTGTAGGTATTTTATTGCGTAGCGGGTTATGCCATACAGTTGATGTATAGTCTATACTGGGTATAACATATACTTGGTAGAGCTGGCGTATTTGCTCAGGTCTAAGATGTTAGAGCCTACTTAGAATAATAATGATTTTAGTTATCTATTTCACTGTATGTTGTATATGTTCTTTCTATTATATCTCTGTATCGAAGGTGATTCTTAGTAGTTTGGCTGTGTCTGCTACTTTGATTACTCTATTTTATTCTATTCTATTTATATATCTAGTTAGGCTCTGTCTAGGACTTTTTATATGATAGAATAACCTAACTATCGGAAGTAAGATCATCGGGATGACGTACTACAGTGGTTATGAAGTCGTGAGGTCATCGATAGCGAATCTACACCTCCCCGATACCTATAAGGTGCCGATTCCTTTGCAGAAGACTATTGATCCTTCAAGGATCAGTCTATTTCGTGGATATAGGCTACCTTTGTCATTACTAGACGAATCCATGGTGTTTAGTGGTTGATTCCTTACCTAGTCGACAGGCCTTCTACCCTGACAAGTAGATCCTATCACATTTAATAAGCTATTTCTAATATTATAGTTATAGATAGATTTATTAGTCAAACTATATCTTTGAATAAGAAGAAATAGTCCAGCTATTTCTTATATTCATACGAGATTCTTTTGTGTGTGCTAAGCTAGCGCTAGTTTTAGTAAGTAGTATGCGACGCCTCAGGCATCGATTGACTGGTGCCTGAAGCTGAGCTCTATACCGTGGCCATGGTCCTATAACATCCTGATCCTATAATCAGGCGACTAAGTTAGGCCCTAGCTGGTGATCCTCATGGGTCAGTCTTCTAGGTATATATAGGCTATGTCATCAATCGGCAGCCTCATTACAGGCTGCCATACAACATTCCTTGCCCAGTCGATACGCCATCTACCCTGATAAATAGATCCTCTCAAAAATACTCGGAATTAAACCTACATTCAGAGCAGAGTGTAAGAGGAAGATGAAACAAGCATATAATGAAGCGGACTGGACGGTGATAAGACATAGTGGATTCTCTTAAACCAGGACAAGTCGATTGGAGAATAAATCATGTGATTTAGACCACCATCCTGATTATTGAGTTACGTATTGCAATAATCACGTTGCCCTTATATCCTATACAATAATTTATGCAGATCCGAAAGTCTATCATATATATGTTGGCTATTCTATGAAATTCTCTCCTCATAACCTAAGGGAACTCAGTTTATCTTATGTAGTGATGCTCGCAGATGACGACTGATGTGGCATTTCTCACATCATACTAATCATGTACAGGCATTCAACCAGGACGTATTGAGATGGGACGAGACCAGGGCAAGAGCAAGGAAAGCCTCGCTAATACTGCTCCTGTGCCAAAGATCAGTCGGTCATAGCAGGCAAGCCAAAGAGCCGTGTGGCGTTTCCAGCAGCAATAGCCATTCGGGTGCTTTCATTGAGTTCGAGTCCATCGAACCAATCTGCTGCATCCTCGTTGCTCTCATAAGGATAATCCACGCTGAACATCACGCGTGATTCGCCAAGCTCTTCGATTGTGTTTTTCATTGTGCTGTAGCGACGAACACCGGCCAATGTGGCATAGAAATGATTCTGGAAGTAGTGCATCAAAGAATGTTTATGTGCACCATTACTACCTGGAGTGCCAATTTTCATTCGCTGATCCGCTCGATGAATAATAAAGGGAAGTGCTTCGGCACAGTGACCCAGTATGATCGTTACAGGATACTTGTCAAGGATTCCAGAGCACATAATTCGAAGAGCATGGCCTGCGCACTCCACACCAAAGCCATAAGATGCGGAGACAAGGTTGGGATATTGGCTATACAGAACTTGCTGATTAACTGGAGGCAATCGTGGATGGATATAGAGTGGAACTTGAAGCTGATGAAGCATTTTCCAGAACGGTTCGCACTCTGGCGCATCAAGATACCGTAATCTCTCGTCGCGGTCGTCCAAGTTGGTAAAACCATTGATCAGAGCGCCTTTAGCGCCTAGTTGTGACACAGCTCTTTCAAGCTCTTTGGCAGCTTCCTCTGGATCATGCATTGCAACGCACGCAAAAAAGCCAAAGCGGTCCGGATAATTTCGCACGTATTTGTTATAGATTGCGTTGTTGGTCTCGCGAGCAAAGTAGATGGCCGTTTCTGTATCACTGACTCCTTCAATCCCAGGTGATGTCAGACTAAGAATGGCATACTGCACGCCGCTTTGGTCCATGGACTTGAGCCGAAGCTCGACATCATCTAATCTGCTCTCGACATCTGCGAGGAATTCGGTACTAAACGGCAGTCCATCCAGATCTTTGATCACTGGACGAGGTGGATAATTCTGATGTGCAGCGAATAGAGGACTTCCCACAGCTTCCTCCAGGGCAATCTTTCCGGTCCGCCGAACAATCGGAATGCTTCGGGTGGTCTCACGATTCATAGCCATTTCCAAGGGAATCGAACAGTCGTCCAATGGAGAAAGGGAGTTGCAAGAAGACGTGTGAATTAGAGATGGAAAAAATGCCTGCAGTTGGTTGGGTTAGTTCATGAAACATGCGCTGAAGGATATCTCTTATCATTTTTCCTTCCCGTCGATGTCCGGGGACTTCAACGAATTTGACGCACATACCATGTGGAGAAGGTGGAGAAGTAGTTTTCATGCCGACGACCGTCCCACACTGTGGGGAGGGTAGCCGGAAACATCCGTAATCTAGTGTTCCTTGGGCGAAGGTTCACTCGGCTTGGCCACGTTCAAATCGTGACGCAGAAATGTATCTAACAGTATTTTACTTCTGCCTTGTTTATCCACCTCGCTTTATAGCATATTCCGAACACAAAATGTCGTCCGCACCAGCTACGTCACATGACTTTGGGTTGATCATCGACAACCTTGACCTTCCCAGACGTGAAACATTTCCTGTTCTGAATCCCGTCACTAGAGCGGAATTACACTCAGCACCTGCAGCGACAGAGGAGCAAGCTATTCAGACTGTCGAAAGCGCTGAGTGAGCCTTCAAGAAATGGCGCGAAACAACTCCCATTCAACGCCGCGAAATATTGAACAAAACAGTGGATATTCTTCAACAGCGAAAGGATGAGCTAGTGCGAGCTATGGTACTAGAAACAGGAGCAAAGCCTACCTGGGCTGCATTCAACATCAAACTTGGAACGGAGTTTGTGATGAAGGCCGCAGGGATGGTCACATAAATAAAGGGTGAAATGTTGCCGAGCAACGACAAAGGCATGTATGAGTTTTCTTATAAAAAGTATTTTCCTTCGGCTAACTAGTTAGATAGGCACTATGTCTCTTGTGTATAAGGAATCTTGCGGTGTGGTTTTGGGTATCGCTCCATGGAACGCACCCATCATTCTGGGCATTCGCGCTTTCATTACGCCCCTTATTTGTGGCAATATCTGTATTCTCAAAGCCTCTGAATTGAGTGCCGATACTCAATACCTCATCGTGGACTGTTTTCGTCAGGCAGGCCTTTCAGCTGGAGTTTTAAACTTTATCTATTGCCCTCGAGAAAGGGCCGGTCTGGTAACGGAGACAATAGTCGCACATCACGCTATAGCGAGGGTCAACTTCACAGGTAGTACCGCGGTTGGTAGAAAAATCGGGCAAATTTGTGCTATGTATTTGAAGCCAGTTGTTTTGGAACTGGGTGGCAAAGCTCTAATAATCATCCTGGAAGATGCGAACTTGGAAGAAGCTGTCAAAGCAGCTGTGTTTGGTGCCATGCAGCACCAGGGCCAGGTTTGTATATCTACTGAGTGAATTATTATCCATCGCTCTATTGCAAATAAGTTCAAGGAGCTGTTTAAAGCCAAGGTCGATTCTCTTTACACAAGTGATCCTTTGTTAGATTCATCTGCTCCGCTTGGCAGCCTTATTAATGCCGCCGCTGCTACTTGCATTCACAATCTTCTCTAGAATGCAGTCCAAAATGGTGCCATTGTATCCGCCGGACGAGTCTCGGTTTCTGGAGCAATTGTACAGCCCGTTGCTCTTTCAGGCATAACAAAGGAAATGGATTTATATTATTAAGAATCATTTGGTCCTGTTGTAACCCTATTTGAGTTCGATATAATCGACGAAGCTGTTAAACTGGCCAACGATACAGAGTATGGTCTAGTTTCATCTATCTTAAGTACTGATATTTTGGTGGCCTTGAAGGTTGCAAGACGGATCAAGAGTGGCTCTTGCTATATCAATGGACTAACTATTTATGATAAACCTCACTTGCCGCTGGGAGGCCAGAAGGCGAGCGGGTACGGGAAGTTTGGGGGTACCGCGTGTATCAACGAGTTCACTGAAGATAGAGTGGTCACTATTGTTGGCGAAGGAGAGCATCAATTCCCTATCTAAATGTCAGATTTGCCTTGTACGAACGCCTAGAAAAGAACGGACGACGTACATAATTTGTTAGTGGAACTTCTTAAGGAGCTTGAAAAACAGTTTGATCCAATTATATTCGCATCACATTCTCTATAGAGGTAAGCCTAGGCACAAGTGCTTTCAAAGCAGAAATAGCCAAGGCCAGCTTCACAGGTGCGGATCGAATCCCATTGAATCCAGATAGGCTGCTTAGTCAATTGAATGTTCAGCTAAAGACCCTTACACCACAAGGCAGTGATTCAACCAATTTAGAATCAGAAAAGCCTAGAAAAGTAGGCATCTAGAATGAAAAGGCTACCTCGGATCTAAATAAACAAAGCCCTTCATCTTCACTAGAAACGCGAATACCTAAACTCATCGCTACCTGCGCCTGCATAGACCATAATATCGGTGGAGTGGCGGGCCAGCTCGCCGTACTGCGTACCCAGGCCATGACCTTGTACCACTCCGTGTTATTCCCATTAGAGGTTTGCGGCCCTTGGAGGTGGCTGCTTGGGTCCTGAGGATGTTGTGCCAATCGGCATAGCGGTGGCGGTATTCCTCCTGCAGGGTGCAGTTCGCAGCCTGAAACCCGTTGCATTCGTCTAGCTTGAGGGAGTCGATTCCCCTTTCGGCGAATGTGGCCGCTTCGAGGGCTTCGTGGGCGTAGGAATTTACACCTTGATGAGCCTATCATAGCGCGTGGGGGAATACGTGAGACACGTATTTCTACTGAAAGAAAAATCCAAAAGCGAAGCTTGCTATACGCAGTTAGCGAAGCAAATCCATTACAAGAATCAAGTCCATGACTCTAAGGGTATAATGTCTAGAGATCCTACTCTTGCAGCATTGAGCCATGCGTACAACCACGCCGCGCTACAAAATTGCCATATTCCTGGACATAAGCTATCGCAATATCCTCGTAGAGTCTCTAGCTATATCTCATATAATAACGAAATACTTCTGCCATTCAGGGCACTAGTATTTTGCGCTGCCGGCAGATATTCGAGTCAGGTACGCAGCCCGCTTACCGGCTACCTTATGCTTGCCTATTGCGACTACTGACTCCTCAGCTTTACGACTGCCGAAGAGTGCCGAGACCTGAACACGCAGAATTGGGTCTGCATGCTGTCAAAAACTTACATCGAGTATCCAAAGCTGAAATATGAAGAATAAGATATTCGTGGCTCATCCCAATCGGTCCTAAGACTTGACGTTGATGCCTATCTAGCTCACCCAATGCTTCCCATCTCTAAGCCTTCCTTCAACTAGCTTAGGACGGGTTTCCCGTCAAAAGGGATTTCATTCAGGAATCCCCAATGAATCTAAACTTTCCATTTCTTTGTCTTCCAAGCATTCAGGTTTCCAAGTGGAACCGCTGGGAACACCTCAGCCAGCGTTGAATTGTGAGCAATTTCAGTATAGCCAACGTGGTGATGACTCCAGAAAATAGCATCAATGGTCATAGGGTCACCACCTCCTTTTGAGAGAATCTAGTCGATATCGCTAGCGATGCGCATGCCCTGAACTCCTTTTAACTTGATGGCATGAACAGCACTGAGAGGAAGATTCCACCAATATAACCGCGCTCCCATATCAAACAGGATCTTCTTCCCCAGCCCTGATGGTGAATATAGAATGCATAAGTATGAAGACTCAAGTAGTCATGGCCCTCAATCTGAGGCAGAACTAAAGAAGAGGAAATAACCACGAGAACGTTCGTGATCTTGATAAGAGAGATCTCACATATATCGGAGGCATGAGGGGTATTCAAAGACTGTGTCTCAAACACTTTGGATGTAGTCAGCCTGTTCGACATGTTGCATGTTTTAAACAATCAATTGAACCTGACTGACGCGAATTTGAGACGGATGAGCTGATATTCAAAGCTATAGATAATGAGGTCTTATCTGCATTCCGGCTTCTGCCTCCGGCATATGACGGTGAGAAACTATACTTGTTTTTTTGGAAAGATAGTATCCCTTTTAAGGAACGCGTACGAAAATTTGATGACAGAATACAGCTAGGTATACCGATTTCGCTGATAGTTATCTTAATCCCGATCAATTCCGAGATCTTAGTAGGGGATGTCCGGTTTGGGCATAGCGTCAGCCTTCTCCACGATAGCTGCCCCGCGAAGCTGGCACTGGGAGGGGACAAACCGATGGGTCCCATGTGGGGAATACGGGCAAAACAGATTTGACCACGGTATGACATAAGTGAATAAAGAGAGAGTCCGACTGAGTCTCGCTTAGAGGAAGTACCGAACACCGAGAAAAAGGGGCGAGCAGGGCTGATCATCCCTGGGCTTCCTATTACACATGCTCTAGAACGTTTACAAATCTGTCTTGAGTTTGATTGGGCCAGCAGACTGGCAGATTGAGTTTCCATTATGCAACACAGCAGTGTCCCCTAGACAATCTCCAATTTCTTTCACCTCCGCCAGGGTAGTCTATGAAAGTGCACCCTGTTACTTAATTTACAACCTTATTTTTGGATAGGGAATTCTTCTATCACACTGAATGTTATCCTCATCAATACAACAGGATATTATCCATTTCGCGCCACAAATGTTGAACTTTCTCAACTACCACTGTATGACAACTTCCTCGCCCTTATTGTCTATCAATCAAAAGAATATCGATTCCTTAGAGGCTTCCCAGCTATCATGAATATAGTCATGTAGGAAAGCATTGCTCCCGTTCGCTATCCTTTCAATGCACGGTCTACTATGCTTACCAACGTCGTGGCTACCTATGGGCTCTATCTCCCTGTGATCTTCTTTTACCAAGTCGTCTGGTTTGGACTGTCCTCTGTTATTTTCGGCTTCGCTCTAGTGTGGATCCATGGTATCATGATCAACATGAAACTTGGTAGTAATTACAACCCTGAGCTTACAGCACTGGTACCAACAATTGTTCTTATCGGCCTCAAGTATATGCAATACATGCAAGAAAGGGGTGTGATCACACCAAGAGACTGGGTACTCGGCAGCTTGGTGCAGTTTTGTTTGGTTACGGTCTCCTCAAAAGCACACTTGGCTGGCTCCCTGATTACGATACCGTGTATCCTTTCACTCAGGCCGAGATGCAGAGATGGGGTGCCAGGCTTGCAGGATTAGCCGGATCAGGAAGAGGCTGGGGGCCTTCGGAACCTTCCGGAGGCCGAAATCGTACCGGACTAGTTTTCTTGATTAACATGCTCAGGAAGCTGCTTGAAGCGTTGATAGTGGGCTGTTTCTCGTGGGCCGTGGAGGAGATCAATCCGCTGCCGAGTACATGTTGCAGAATCGTCAAGGCATCTCTTTCGGCCACGCAGACATCTGAGTCTGGCAATACGGTAACAAAGTAGAGAAGCTGCTTTTGGGTAGCTTATGGCCGCACGAAAATGTCACTCACCAGCGAGAGCTGCACAATTTGCGACATAAGGGTTGATCTCTTCGTACCGTGGGTGCGGCAGTTCTCCTCTGACAGAAGCGCCCGTATCAAGCTAAGCGGATTTGTCTGCAAACGTAAGGTAACCGGGAAGCGAGTCGGCCACCTTCAGTTGAAGCTATACTTATACTTTACGAATTTATAGTTTAAGGATAAACAATATAACAGGAGCTATACTAAGTATAATACTTCTTAGCTGGAATTCACAGTTCTTTAATGTGACAGAATAAGTTGGCCAGGTGGGTAGTATCATCAGGGTGACGTAGTATAGTGCTTATTGAAGTCGTGAGGTCATCGACAGCTGTCCTGTACGCTTCCGCTATGCATGATAGGGGTCCCTATCGTTAGATTACTGATACCTCAAGGATCAGTCTATTCTGTGGGAGTAGGCTACCTTTATCACTATTGTACGAATCTACAGCGT